>NC_088921.1:33552500-33660000 GCF_038396675.1 Hydra vulgaris
ATACTAAAATATGATTTTAGTAGTAAAAATCATGTAGTCATTTTTATTTAATCTCGTCAAAAAATCAATATATATATATATATATATATATATATATATATATATATATATATATATATATATATATATATATATATATATAGTGTTTAATATATACACTGTATATATATATATATATATATATATATATATATATATATATACATAAATTTACACTGTATATATATATATATATATATATATATATATATATATATATATATATATATATATATATATATATATATATATATATATATGTATATATATACATAAATAATACATAATAATAGTATAATATATACACTGTATATATATATATATATATATATATATATATATATATATATATATATATATATATATATATATATACATATATATAAAGTATAAATTTCAAAGTAAAATCCCGTCTAATCATCGTTATATTAGGAAAGAAATAATGGTGGCGTGATGGTTTATATTATTTAAAAAGTTGGAGAGATGACATCCCGCCTCACTTCGAGCACTATATATATATATATATATATATATATATATATATATATATATATATATATATATATATATATATATATATATATAAATATATATATACGCATATATATATATATATATATATATATATATATATATATATATTTTTATATATACACACATATATATATCGGCGATTCCACCGTTACTTACGGGACATTTTCATTTTCTTAATGCTAACCTTTTAGTTATATATTTTTGATCTTAAAAGATTAGGTTTTCATATAGGTATGTATCATCCTGAAATTATTTAATTATTCCAATGTATATTTTAAATTCTTTCAACTAGGAATTGTTTTGGAACAATGTTTCATTAAATAGTGTGTTACTTACAAAACTCAAAAAAACATCACATCAAACCTGTTAATTTCATTTGAATTCTGCAAGCAAATTATTTAATCTATATAAACGAGCTTCTCAAAATAAATCTAATAGTTTTCATTCTATATAAAATTAATTAAATAAAACCTTTATCAATTTATATAAGCATTAAAAATCAAATAAGTTAGCGTTACTTTGGGGAACAGAAATAAACGTTCCTTACGGGTCGTAGCTTATTAATAACCATAACAAACAGACTTTTTAATATAAAAAGTTAAAAAACTATCAAATAATTTCTATACATCAGCAATACATTACACAGACATATATGTCTATAAACATATATAGAAATATATATATTTTTATAGACATATATTACATCTGTATATTACATATATTGTTATTTATAAACATATTACATATGTCTAGACATGTAATTATATTTATGAAAAAAACTTAGTGTATGTTTAAGCATCATGAAAGATAGTTTGTCATTTATTATTTTTTTCATAGCATATACTACTTCAATTTTGGAATTAGCTATTTTAGTAGTATTCTAAAAAAATGATTAAAAATAAGTAAAATTAAAGTCTAAAGCCTACTTTATTGTCTATTTTATGTGCATCTTAATTTTATACATTTTATAAAAATTCAAAAAAACTAATTAACAAAATACATAAAAACCTGCATTCCTATAAATTCTTGTTTTTTTTTTTTTTTTTGCAACTTTGATTTTTGGAGTTGTTGTTTCTGACTCAGAGGAATATCGTTTTATTTGTAGGCAATCGTCAATAATGGAAAAGTAATGAAAAGTGGAAATCCCATTTACATAATTTGATTTCTGAAATATCTCTTGTAGATTTAGTTCACTGCTTATTTTGATGAATATAGTAAGATCAAATCAATGAAGTTTGAAAATTTGGGTTAGTATTTGAAACTACGTGATAAAAATCTTTAGCATTGTTAATAATAGCCTTTCTGGTTAAAACCTGATTAGAAGCAATTCTTTTAACAAATGCTCCTAAGCCATCTATAGGTCCTTTTCCATAGTTCCATTTAATGCCAATCCCATTTATTTTTTGGAGCTTTTGAGTACCTGCAATAATAAATCTGTTCTTAAATTGGCTTAATGGACCATCTGTCCAAACTCTTAACTCAAAAACATCCTTCGGTAGGCTTTGAATTAATTTATCAAAATATACTAATGATGTTTCTTTATCATGAGTAATATAATCACTAACAATGCATGACAGTTTTTTGTATTTTGAAATCAAGTCACAGAAGTAAAGATAGTTACCTGCTGTTGATTCCAGTGTGCACTTTGAATCTCATCTTGAGAAAAACATTTGTAATTTTCTGCGTAATCCATTTGTATCACTGCTATTCCACTTACCTCTTTTGTGCTGTTTTTGCCAGATTCTAAACTTTTGTGCTGTTGTCTTTTAATAAAACTGTGAGTTAAAAAGCTAGGTATCAATAATCGTAAAAGTGCACTACTGAAGTGCTTTGAACTAATTGCTTCTTCCTTTCATTATCATCTTGCCACTATTTTCACTCAACACTCAATTTTCTCAAACACTTTTTTCAATAACAATTTTTTTCAACAACAATTTTTTTTAACAACAATTTTTTCCGAAATATCACTATCACAATGCAATTGATACTTTTTTTTTAAGCCACATTCTTCATGCTGACACTCACTATAAAAACATGCTGGGTCATTTGGGCATTGAAGGCAAAAGTCTGCAAATTTGTTAGAATAAACAGGTATACTTGCCCTGCAAACAGAAAACTTTTTCAGTGAAAGAATTACATTTTTATGATAGATGCACGTGCATAAATTAGCTGGTTTTGTGGACTAAGGAGAACTTGTAATGGCCTTAAACTCGCAAATTAACTTCTACTAATCTTGATATTTTCATTTTCTGCTATAAACAAGGCATAAGTCTCTTTTAGGCTCCTGTACATGTGTCTTTTTTGAATATGCTTTTTATTGCCATTTTTTCTCATAGCAACACTATCTTTTTTTCCGGGAGACATACGGTTATCATCATTTTCATAAAATTCAAAGACTTTTTGCTCAATTTCTTCATTTAAGAAAGTTGCTATTTTCAGAATACCTGCTTTTTGCTTTGAGGGGCTATTAGGTAACATTGTTTTTACTCCATTTGCAGCTCTTGACAGAGAAGAACTGCGAATAAAGTAATCTTTAATCTATCTTTCTGTATCAGCTTTATGTTTTTTATCTTTTGGCAACTTTCTGTATTCTTCCCTTTTTTTTTCTCGGTGTTTCTTAACATATGCTTTATTTTTTTCCCTTGCTAAAATAGGATTTAACCGTCTCCATTTACTCTGTCTTTCTGCATTAGTTTTGTCAATAAGTTGTATAAATGTTCGAAATACTTTCCATAAGATTTTCCATCCATTAAAAGATAAGTTTATAAATAGTTTGTTGTATTTTGAATTTTTTAAATATCAAAGTGTTTTAGATAAGTTTCTTACTTTAAAGACTATGCAATGAGCCGGACATTGAGCCGTCATTTACAGGACCAAAATAAACATTGTCTGCAGGCTTTAAGGAAATGCTTCAACTATCAGATTTATAGTTTTAAGTATAGAAAAAGTAGTTTATTGTGATTGTTATAATCCTTTCCCTTATTGGATACTTTTTTTAAGCATAAACTTAATAAAAATTGACATATTTGTTACTTACGGGACAGTCACATTGTTGGAAAACTAAAACAAATATTATATATTGTCAACAAAATGAAGCTTGCCTAAGTTATTTATATTTTTAAACTTCAAACTTGAAGTATAAAATATGTGGTAGTTAATTTTTAAGCAGTTCCTCTTAATGCTATACGCTTTAATCAATAAGCAACTTATTTACAATTTATTCATAAAAAGTAACGCACACCCAGCAAGCACAATCAACGTTGAAACAAAACAAAACGTTGATTGTTGAAAAAACAATCAACGTTGTGAGTAACGTTGTGTTGTTGTGAGTAAGAAAAGAAACAGTAATTCTTCATAAACTTATAATAGCTGTACAATATGCTAATGTACTGCATATCTTGTTCACAATTATTACAGCTTTTACTTATTATTATTAGTAGTATTATTAGTTAATTATATATTATAATACTAACTGTTATTATAGTATTACAGATAATCTAACCTGTACTATTTTTTTAACGCAGGTAACTAAATTATAGAAATTGAAAAGCAATTAATGAAAGCAAATAAAACCAAAAAATTAATTTATACATTTTTAGAACAAAAACTTATACAAAATTAAAATTATTTTCAAAATGATCTTGATAAAATCATGATATCGTTATCTTCATCATTAATATCAAATACATATGAATTTGACATTTTGATTTGATGCATGTTTGCAACAATATAGTTAGTCAATTTTCATTATGTTATTGATTATATGATTATATATATCATAAAATAGCAGAAAGAGGGGAGCATTAAGCCACGAGGAGCATTCATCCAGGTATTTATTTTCTAATTGATTTAAATTTACTGCGAAATTACGGCGCTTGCAGGATCGTCTCTCATTTGTTGTCCGTATGGATGAAAACTAAGACGTTAAGTTACATTAGCATTTCTTCAAAGAAAAAGTTAAAAAATACATCTAAAGTTAAGAATTTTTTGTTCTAATTACTTTCGTAAATTTTGTTTAAAATGATGTTTTGTCAACATCTCTTTTTGTTGCTAATTACTTCAAATATTGTAGAATTATAAAATATTTTCAATTTTAACCTACAAACTCAAATAGTTTCTTTACAAATATATTTCTTTCACTTGGTGTACTGGAGAGCATTCGTCCGCTTATATCGGGTGAGCAATTGGCCGTGGCCGAATGCTCCCTTTATGTTTTAAAAAATTATTTTTGGTTTTAGATATGCCTCGAAAACGAATTTCGAAAACCAACAGGAACCAAATAGATGAAAATAACATTATGCAAGCAATTATTGGTCATTTTAATGGGACATACTCCGAGCGAGAGGCCACTAGGTCCTTTGGTATAAAGAGATCCACATTACAAAGTAGAATAAAAAAAACATGAGAAAAAAGTACCAGAGAAGAGTATTTGAGACAAAATTTGAATGATTCTGGCAATAAGAGTGAACAAGAATTGCCAAGATATGCGAACAAGTGTACCAATAGACAAGTATTTACAACAGAACAGTAATCTGAGCTAGAAGCTTATATTAAAAGATGCTCTAATTTAAATTATGGACTTTTATATGTTCATATTGAAAAGCTGGCCTACGAGTATGCTTCTGTTTTGCCTAATTGCGAATTTCCGCCAGAGTAACAACAAAAAAGGCAATCAAAGGACGGATGGCGACGAGGGTTTATGGCACGTCACTCAACATTACCTTTAAGAAAGCTAGAAAGTTAAAGTGGATCATTTTTTTGAAAACCTGAGAATGGTACTTGAATGGTACACATTTGCCCCAGAAAGAATATTTAATCTCAATAAGACCGGCGTGAAAACCGTAATAAAAACAGTGAAACTTGTTTCTACTACTGGAAAAAACAAGTTTCACAAGCTGCCTCAGCTGAAAGAGGATAATTAGTCACCTTTGTGGGAATTATTAGTGCACCTGGACAAAGTCTGCCTTCTGTTTATGTCTTTCCCAGGATTAGCGACGTAGAGGACTTAATAGCTAATGCTCCAGTATCAAGTCTAGCACTGAGAAACAAATCTGGCTTGATGATTGACGAGTTATTTCCTTCTGTATTAAAACATATAGTTAAAGATACACGCTGCTATCCTGACAATCCAATTTTGTTATTACTTGACAATCACAAGTCACACGTTAGCCTTACTAGTATCAAATACTGCAGAGAAAACGGAATTGTGTTACTATGTCTCGCTCCCCATACAACTCATCAAGTGCAGCCGTTAGATGTTAGAATATATGGGCCTTTTAAAAATTTTTGTAGCATTGCATTTAATGACTGGATGGTGTCTAATCCTGGGAAAACAATAACTGCAAGAAATATTCCTGAACTAACACATTGAACTTATATAAGAGTTTTTACAAGTGAAAACATGGTAAGAAGTTTCAAAAACACTGGCATTTGGCCAATTAACCGCTTGGTTTTTATCATGCGGATTTTGCTTCAAGTGCAATTACTGGCCGACCCTTACCTAACAAAACTGTACAAGAAAATAATGAAGGCCTAGCTAATAATGATAAAATTTTGCCAATTACACTATCGTGCAGTGATTATTCGTCAAAAACAAAATAGTTCTAAGCATCAAACCATAATAACGCCAGAATCAATAAGACCTTTTCCCCTTGTGTCTAAACTTTTGATAATGACTTTTTTCCTAGGCAATTAGAAAAGTAACTAAACGTAAACGGGCGCCAGGCATTTCAAGAATTTATCCTGAGAGTCCAGAAAAAGAACGACTTTAAGAAAATAAACAAAATGAAAAAGGTGAGCTATAAAAGAAATTTCTTGATAATTAAATGCAAAGAAAAACAAGCTACCGAAAAAAAAATTTAGAATAGAAAACCAGTCAGATTCGTCCAGCGAAAAGTGATGTTTTATCCCTTCATGACAATTCTTATAACGATTTGAGTGATAATTTGGAAGATATTGAAGAGGTCTGCAGGGACGATCTGAATAATGGGGATTTTGTTTTAGTAAGATTTAAAACTAAAACTTAATTGGTACATTTTGTTGGCTAAATTTTAAATATGTCAGAAAATATAACCCTCATAAAGTATTTAAGGAAAAAGGGTCTGTCAACTACTTTTTATTTCCCGGCGATCCAAGATATTATAACCAAATTTAAAGCTCCTCCAATTACTGGAACTTTAAGAACGGCATCATGTTTGTTATAATTTTAATACTTTAGTTAGTAAACTAATTTTTTACGGTTTTGGTCTTTATAACAAGTGTATGTAGCATTTTTCAGAAATTTTTCACAGATTGCTTTATTTATTTTTATAATTTTTCATTCAGGACTGAAAGCTCCTTTTTTTCTGACCAAATGCTCCCCACGTATGGGGAGCTTTCAGCTATTTGCAACCAAACTTTAAAAGCATTTTTGTCGTCGCAAATAAAGACATTTTTTTTGTCATCATTACTTAGCTAATGGATCCAAAAAGTAAATACTATTAGAAAAACTATTACTTCTAAACCTGAAAAAGTTTTATATCCAAAAATATGCTAAGCGACTGAATGCTCCCCTTTTTCCCCTACTAACATTTAATATCTTTTTTATAACTTTGTAAATACACGTATTATATTATATTATTGTATGGCTATATGATTTATCCATACAATAATAAAATATTATATGTGTATTTACAAAGTTAAAAAAAAGATATAAAACGTTACTATGTAATCAATAACACAATGAAAAATGAAAATACTAACACTTGTAAAACATTTATGATTATTTAAACATGTTGTGAAATAAATTAAATATACAATTATAAAATGTTTCTCAAGTTCAACATAAAATTAAAAATGTTGTTTTGATCCTAAATATTGCAAAATATTTGTCATAAGTTTCTTTTAATATTTAGAATCAGAACTACATTTTTAATTTTATATTGAAGTTGAGAAGCATTTTAAAATTATTTATTTAACTTTTTTCACGACATACTAGAGTATGATACTCTGAAAAAATAATATAACGGCCTGTTATACTATTTTTTTATATTATACATGTACATGCTAAACACTATTGCTAATAACAGAGATCTTTTTATTTTTATTTTTTAAGATGTTCTAAAATGTTAAAATTGTAACAATACTGTATTAAACTGCGGTTAGTAATTGCAATAAGTTTACGAGTATTAGGGAACTTTTTATCAAATCAAGAAAATGAACTATATACTGATCAATTATTTAAAATATTTGGAAATTAGGCCAAGATAAATCTAATTATTTAATAAACAGGGGTGGACGAGGGAAAAAAAAGTAATAATACCTGTTAGCATGATATTATATACCGATATAATATACAGTGCTGGAGTAAGTAGGGCTACAGACCTGGCACATAAAATTGACCTCCAAAAAAAATAACCCTAGGCCACAAAAAGTCATAACCTTCTACTGCTATTTAGTGTTGATAATAATAATAGTAATTATTACTATTATTAAATATCAATTATAGTACAACAAGTATGAAATGCAACCAACAAAGAAAAAAATGTACTTGGTAATCTTTTTATATATTGTATCTGGTCTAGGAATTAATTCTTGCGGTTTGACAAGGGATTACGAAACTAGCTTATTGTCTCAGCGTTTCGTTTAGCCACACATGCGTGCAAAGATCACTGTTATTGCGCATCATTTTCATTATAAATCATTTCATTTAAGCGTAAACAACGCTGTTTTTAATTTAACTGATAATGTCGATTTTTGTTCCTGATAAAGTGTTTTTGCGGGGGGTTCTTCTTCATTACTTTAACATGAAGAAAAGTGCTACCGAAAGTCATCGTATTTGGGTTGAAGTTTATGGTGACCATGATCTAGCTGAGCGAACGTGTCAGAAGTGGTTTGCACGGTTTAAAAGTGGTGATTTTTTTTTGGAAGACCAAGAGCGACCAGGACAGCCGAAAAAATTTGAAGATGCAGAATTGGCAGCATTGCTCGATTAGAATTCTTGTCAAACGCAAGAGGACCTTGCAAAATCGTTAGAAGTTGAACAACCAACAGTTTCCAAACGCCTCAAAGCCATGGGTATGATTCAAAATATGTCTCATTGGGTTCCACATGAATTGAAAGACAGAGACGTGGAAAGAAGAAAGACCATTTGTGAATTGCTGCTTGAAAGACAGAAAAGAAAGGGATTTTTGCATCGAATTGTTACTGGTGATGAGAAATGGATTTATTACGAGAATCCTAAACGAAAAAAGGCCTGGATAAAGCCAAGTAAACCAGGTCCATCACAACCCAAACGGAATATTCACTGTGCAAAGGTTATGCTGTGTATATGGTGGGATATGAAAGGTGTGGTGTACCATGAGCTTCTGACACCTGGTGAAACTATTAATGAAGAACGTTATCGACGACAATTAATGCATTTGAAGTAAGCTCTGGTCATAAAACGACCAGATTAAAGGTAACAGACATGATAAACTCATTTTTCAGCATGATAACGCTCGACCACATGTCGCAAAACCTGTCAAAAACTATTTGGAAAATGTCGGATGGGAAGTGTTACCCCACCCGCCGTATTCTCTGGACATTGCTCCTTCTGACTACTACTTGTTCGATTGCATGAATAACGATTTGATTGGACAGCGCTTCACTTCTTCAGAAAATATCGAAAAATGGGTCTCTGATTGGATCACTTCAAAGGATGAAGCATTTTTAAAAAGCGCATGAATTAACTCCTAGACCTAATACTACTTTGCTTCTCTGTTTTTTTATTTTTTTGTCTAATGTTTTTAATCTTTTACATTTATATTTATACATTATTTAGACTTTTTTTTTTTAATAATTTATAGTTGCTATATATTCTTTTTTTTTCTTTCTCAAAGTTGGTTCAAACTTTCTGTTTATAGGGTTAGTTTTTGATGGTGTGATTTAAGATAGCATGATCTTCCAACACGTGTAATTTTGATAACACTGAATGATCTGACCAATAACCACAATAAAACTGTATTAAATCAGCAATATATATTTATATGTATATAATTGTTATGAGGTTTTAAGTTCCGAATTTTTGATATATGGAATTATTGAAGAAACTGTGGTCAAAATTTAGTTTTTATTTATCTAAGTTGTTATAACTTTCTCAATTCTTATGTAAATACATATAAATTGGTATCAAAAGATAGGTGTAACATTAGGCTACAAATTTATATTGGTTTTTACCCACTGGGCGTATCTCGGGGGACAGAGGGGGTACCAAACCACCACCTTAACTGTCAAAAAATTGATATTTTGTTTACAAAAGAATTTTTTTATATAAAATTTGTTTTTTCATACAAAAAGTTACCAAAATTTGATTCCAAACCACAAACAAATATAATTAATATATATAATAAACTTAAAAAAAAAAATTAATATATATAATAAACTTAAAAAAAATTAAAAAATAGTTACAAAATAATATCCAGGCTGCAAACAAATATGAGATGTGGAACTTTGAAATGGAGGATGTGGTGGTAATAGTTTAACACACCCTAGTATCAAAAACGTTTACTCGTTTTAAATAAATTTACTACTCAGATATAATATTTGAGAAATATATCTTGTGTAGTACACACAACCTTATTTATTAATGTAAAAGTAAAGAAAAATTAATTTAAAAAAGTAGTCAAATATATTATTAGATAATGTTTATATATATTATTATATAAACATATTATAATAAGGTACACACTATGTCCCCTAAGAAAAAATAAGGCTTCTTTTTTAAGGAAAATATGCACTTACTTACCAGTCGTTGTTAAGATCTTCTAAGTTCTTCCAAGCCTAGATTAATTAACTTATGTTAAATCTATAAAGTAACGCTAGCGCTATTTGACTTTCTCCACCATCCAAATTTCTCAATTGTTAACTGTACATGGGTTGGGTTCGTGTTAGGGTCAGAGATCAATCAGAAATTGATACATTTTTTTACTCACTTTACTTTGTATTCTAGATCATCTTTTTCTCACATTGGAGATATAATCAACGCCAATAAAGCATCCTGTTGTTCTTTACAAGATATTTGGTTAAAACTTGTCGAAAATTTTTTTGTCTATCTTGCAAACTAATAATTCTAAAACACTTTCAACAAATGCAGTCACAAGACCCGCCAATTATAAGACTTTAAAGTTTTTGTTTTTTTTAGTGTCTCGTTTATCTGCCATTTAGGGTACTTACGCCAATTACTGGCCACATTTTTACAAGAAACACCCATTACAGAAAAATACTTAAGTATATGTTACATACCATATATAAAATTTTAGAAAATTAAAAGCTCTGACATTTTAAGTAAAAAGTAATGTGATTATAAATAACATAAAATTATATATAACCCAGATATTAGAGGTAAACAATTTTACCAAATACTGGCCATCTTAACCATTTATTGGCCGTTGGCTGTATTTGATTGAATAGGGTATTGTAATTGATTTATTATCATAAAATTAAAAAAAAAAAAAAAGCACATTATAAAATCAAGATAACTTGTTCAATTAAATTATTTATACACTCATTAAGATGAATTAACATGAACAAAAATACCTAAAAAAATTTTCTTATAAAATATCATCTTTTTTCACCTTCTTATAAAATATCATCTTTTTTCACCTTGGTCAATTTCTTCAAGTTTGATATACGATCTAGCTTTTTTTTGCAAAAATTTTTTTTTTTTTTTTTTCAAAATCTTTTTTTTTTCAACTTTTCTATTTTCAATAGCTACCTTTGAAGCTCTATCTTCAAGCTTTGCATTATTAGCCTCCTCTGAGGTCAGAACAAAAAACTTTAAATTAGAGTTTTTTGAGTGTTTGTTTGTTTAATTTGTGGAGAAGGATATGTAAGAACATCTGAATCTTGTCTAATGGACAAGATAAATTACCAAATGGAAATGGAAGATCTGTTAATGTTTTGCAAAAAAAAAAATTTTATCATTTGAATCTAATGTTGATTTAATTACTTTTACTTCTTCAAGACATATATCAGTATTAATATTCAAACCCAGAGTATTGAACAGAAAAATCAATAAATTTATTGTCTTGTATTGGTTTGATTTTTGCATAGCTGTGTTCTGTAACAATATTTGAATATTGCACAGCATTGTCTTGAATTAAAAAATCAATAAACTCATTTTCTTCTTCTGGTTTGGTAGAAGACAGCGAGTTAATCCCAAAAGTGTTTTCTGGTAGATCAGACAATAATGGAAGGTTGTTTATTGAAATGTTGCATACATTTTGACCTGGGACAGTATCTGAAATTTTAATATATAAAATGTTTGGGTTATATGCCTTTTTAGGAATGCATCTGGATTAAAGGGATAAATTCCATAAGCTCTAAATTCTCAGCGTATATTTGTGTCAGTCATAGCATATTTCCATCTTTTGAAAATAAACCGCAAAAATTAGAATGTGAAACTACTACACTTGGGAAGTCATTCATTATTTGGCATTCCTCAGAATAGGCAGTTTTCAGCGACTTAAAAACTGTTCTGTCACAAGGCTGCAACCAGTTGCTGGTGTGAGCTGGAAGCTCAACAATTTCAATTTGGTTTACGATAGCCAACTCAATCATTTCAACAAAATTGTGTGAGTCATGTCCATCTAGGATTAAAATCTGTGGTCTTGCTGAGCCAATATTTGGAAGAAATGTTTTCTCAAACTATAACTCCGCAATACCTCGTTTTGTCCAGCCCTTTTCAGACACACTCCATTTTGCTCCTCTTGGAGCATTTTCGGTATCAAAACCATAAGCAGTTTGTACAGTTTTTCCTTTCCCTATTATATGAGGTGGTATGACTTGACCAGCTGCATTTACGCAACATATAACAGTAATTGTTTCCTTGTTGCCACTTGTTAGACTCTGAATATATTTTGAGCCTTTCCTGGCAACAACACGTCTAGGTTTATGCTCTAGTTGCATCCCGGTTTTATCCATGTTCCACATACATTTTGGTTTGTCCTGTAAATTCTTACTTTGTATCACAACTTCTAAAGAAGCAAAATGTTTGGAAACCTTTATCCTATCCATAAACATGTGTCGTATAGAAGCTGTAGCTTCTGGACAACGAAGACTAACTTAACTGTGTCTCTTTTTAAGTAGTTGCCACTACTTTTCACTAGGTCAATCATTTTTAAAACTTATGTTATGTTTTTTAGCAAGCTTAACAGCATAAGTGATTTTGTTTTTTTCTCAAAACCGATTCCCATTTGGGCACGATTGCCAGTATAATCAATTAGTTTTTCTTCAAGGTAACCTAACATCGGCTTTTCTCTGGTTTCGCTCCTATTTTGGACTTTCCAGAGATTATGGTTTGCAGAGTCGATTGCGGAACTTTATATGATAAACTTGCTTTCCGTTGACACATGCTTGATGCAACTGCATGTACTGCTAGTTTCATGTTATTCTCTGTCCATAGTATGCATTTTTTTATTATCCTTGTTGAAATAACTGGTTTCATGGTTTCATATAATATTATTATCTATTAAAAATAAAAAAATAAAAACATACATTCATAAAATACATTTAGGAAAATTATATATTTACTTTAATGGTGTATTTTTATTGAATCAACATTATCAGAACATAATTAACTATAATTATAATTAACTAAAACTTTCTGAGTTCATTCTACTTTTAAAGTAACTTTAAAAATAGTGACTTTAAAATGATTTTAAAACTAACTTTAAAATGATTGAGCATTTTACTTTTAAAGTAACTTTAAAAGTAGAATTTACTCAGAAAGTAACTTTAAAAGTAGAATGAACTCAGAAAATCAGATTTTATTTTAAATGTGGATTTTGTTAATATCTTAACTTAACTTTTCTCACACACGAATAATAACTAAGTGTGAGAAAATCTTATATGAAAATTTGAAGCTAAAAAATTTTATGCCTTATACCATTTATTGACCATGGCCAGTAAATGGATTAATTAACCGGCCAGTAAATGGTTTATTAGAAAAGGATTAATCTAATTCAGTTAAAACATTATACGTGAAACATCAACTAAATACTTTTTTTCAAAGTGTACATATGATATTTATCTTTTTTTTCCTTCCTGAATGGACTGGCACAAATATTTGCAACGCACAAAAAAAAGACTCTAAAGCATGAATTTAAGAAAACAAAGCGTAAAATTGTTACAATTTTTATAATGTTTTTGACATTTAGTTTTAGTGACTAAAACCTTCTAGAACTATCCTGGAGTTGCGATATTTACAAAGTTTTAATGAAGTAATTGAGTTTAAATAATAATATAGGACAAGTTGTGTCATAGTTTTTTATGAGAAATAAATAGCTTTTAAAAGTGGCCAGTAAATGGTTAATGGCAATTAATTGGCGTATTTACCCTACTAGTTTTTTTTTATAGTTTTTTTATTTTTGTGATCTCAGGATATGCGTCAGCCATTTTTTTTGGTTGTATTTTTCCCTCCCAAAACATAATATTTGTGACATTCCCGGTTTTACGGTAGCAACAGCAACACATTCCTTGTTTTTACTTAGAAGGAGTATTCTTTAATTCCAAAATTGGACTCTTAATTTTTATTATTTTGCTTCAAACTTAATACAAAAAGTATTATGTATAATTTCCACAATATATTATCTATGATTTGTACAACATGTTAATGACAAAATCTCAAACTTTTTGAAAAATTTGAAATTTCGAATCGTATCCAATCAAAAAAGTAATTCTAGATTTAATTCGAAAAATTCAGTTAGTTGCCAACACTACACAATAAGGTGACTTAAAAAAGCAAAAATATGATAATAGAGTCTTCCTGAAAAATGTTTTACTTCTAATATATTGGAAACAGCCACTAGTAAAAACTGAGTTTTAATTCAAAAATAAACTTTCGTGAAAATAGAACATTTTCAATTTTATTATGAAAAAATAATTTTAAATTGTTTGTTTAACATCTCGACATTTGGTTGACATGAGTTAAGACAGTGGAATGTTTTAGAAAACAAGCTTGTGCTCTTGGACAACCAGCAATATATTCTAGAAACAAAATTTTCTGATCATGCAATAATCATTCCTAGGAAAAACATTATGCTCAAGGACACAAACAATGAGTTTCTTAGACTTGAGATATAAACCGTAACTTTCTTTCATTTTCAGGAAAATTTTTAAATTTCTTCACAGCTCCTGCTTTACTAACAATTGTTTAATAACTATCCATTCAAGTTTGTGATAAATTTTCATACATCTGTTAGGAATGTCCTAAGCTTTGTTCTAAAAGATTAAATTTGATGCCCCATTTTCCATATACTCATGATAAATTTCACTACCTAAACCGATTTTATCTTAAGACAATTTAATAGTTTGTTTAAATTTAATTTAATGTTTTTTTAGTATTTTGTTTTATAAAAAGTATATATTTCTATACTTGAATAATTAGAAAACTACTACAATTGATATTGGTAAAGGGGTACCGGTGACCAATGCAACTTGTATCTACATTCCCAAATATTGATATTGTTCTAAGGATGTTTCCTTCTGCTGCTGTTACAAACTGCAAAAGTAGGAAACAAAGATATGATTTTTTTTAATGCTTATTCTTTGGATTACCTTGTTATAATTAACACATTTACTTGTTGGTTTTTGGTCTTATGAAGTAATTTATTATTTAAAGCATATAAAAATCGTGTTTACGTACAGATTTTAGTGTGTGAGTGGGGATGGGGAAAGGGGGCTGGAGAGGTCACAACTGTAATTTCGCTGGGGGTTCAGGATGACCCAATAATGGGCCTGTTTGTAGCCTATGGATTTATTTTAAGTATTCTCTCATTACAAACAGCCTTATATTGCATGTAAACTCCCATGACCTTGCTAAATATGCTTTTTTCAAAAACAACATAGTTTTGAAAACCACAAGAGAACCAAATATTTACAACTTTTTTTCACATCTCCAGAAGATGTTTTTTATGCTGAAGCAAAATTAGTCTAAATTGTCTAAATCTTTTAAACTTAAAGGAAATAATATATAAAAAGATATCACATAACTATTAGTATTCAATTGCCTGCTAAGCAGCAAGCTTATTGGAGTTTTAAAGAGATAGACAGAAAAAATTGACTGAGTTTGACAAAGATAAGGAGGATGGGGGTCGAAAAACCAGTAAAAATTGCTGACATTATTTATGGACCGCCCCATGTCTGGAACTTCAGAATTTTTAAGTTTTTCTATTACGGAAATAACATACATTTGAAAATTTAACAAATTTTCAAAATATATTTATTGAAGAAACACTGATACTATAAAGTAAGATATATAAATATATAAAGTATATATATACTAAGTGGTCTTGCTAATCCGGGAGATTAACATATTCGTTCTCTGAATCATCAGGCCGCGCCTCGAAGCTTCAGACGGGTTTACACTGAAAAGATATATCCCATATTTACGTCGTATAAATTGGTGTTGATTAGAATTTTTGATTTTAAGATATTTTATTTTAATATAATTTATAATGGGTTTTGAAACATGTGGACCTAATGAGGCAATGGTTGTTTCTGGTAAGATATTATAAACATTATTTTTTTTACCAATTGATTCTTTTTCTTTGTTTTTTATTACTTATTTGACTAATATGTAAAAATTGGTAATTGCTTATCATATTAGAATTTAATGTGGGACACCACAAAATACTTTTTATGGTCTATTTTTTATTTCACATAAATAACAGAATACTCAATCATGTTCAAGTATTTTAAAAGTTTTCATGTCAATTGTATGTTACTCAACTATCATTTTACATTTTATAGTAATAATAATAAAACAATTGAAGATGTTATGAACACAAATATATATATATATATATATATATATATATATATATATATATTCATATATATATATATATATATATATATATATATATATATATATATATATATAAGTTTAATTTTTGTGTGAGAATATATACAGCAAGAGTGCTTTATGATTGATATCAGAGATATATAATTGATTTTTTGACAAGATTAAAAAAATAACTACATGATTTTTACATGAACTACATGATAGTAAAAATCATGTAGTTATTTTTTTAATCTCGTAAAAAAATCTATTATATATATATATATATATATATATATATATATATATATATATATATATATATATATATATATATATATATATATATATATATACATAGGTTAAACAATGTGCTTTATTCACAGATAGATAAAGCAACATGGACTTTGCCATAACGTTTTTTAATAACAAGCATTGTTTGCATTTCTTATTCTTGATTAATCTTGAGTTTAGATGGGAGAATACTTGCACTATGTAGTAAATATGTAGTAAATACCTCTAATATGTAAAAAAATATGTAGTAAATACCTCTAATATGATCTTCCAACCCTGAAACCTTTTTGTTCAGAGTCTTTGTTCTCAGTTCAGTGAAATATAAAAGAAAATATAAAAAATTCTGTTTCTAAAAATAGGTATTATCAATAGCATAAAGTACAAGCGATGTTAAGTAATTAATTTTTTCCACAGCTGAATTATGGATGCGAAGACATATTCTGTGTAATTGTACAGTTACACAAAAAATGTAATTGTACAATTACACAGTATACTTTTACAATTACACAAATTAATTTAGTGTGCAATATATTATAAACTGTACAAGTTGTGAGCTTTAATCCAATCTTGCAATTGCTGACAACCTTCCTGAACCAGATTTTAGTTTGAATAAATGATATAGGGTTGTAGCATACTTTTTTAGAATTGTTAAACCATACAATTCAAGGAGAGTTAGTGTTAATAACCATAAAACTGGTCTTTAAAAAATATTTTGATTTATACAGGGGTCGAAATTGGTCCCAGACTTTGATACCCCTCTGGCTATTTCTGAGACCAATCCAAGAAGGGCATTCAACTGTTGTATGTTTTTTCCTAAAATAAGGCAATTCATTAGTTGCCCAATTCATTAATATGTTTTTTCAAAAAATAAGACAATTCAATAATATAATAGAACACTGGTTTATAAATCTTTTTTAGTATGAAAATTTTTTTTTAGTATAGAACTATTGTATAATATTTGCCTCATTTTTGCATTTTTTTAATGTGAACGTATTTGATTAGATTGATAAAGCTATTTTTGATGTTTAAAATTTTTTGTTTTAGTATTATTAAATAAAAATATGTTTTTATAAACTTTTTTATAAAATTTAACAATGATTATATACACTAGGATCAAAATAAGTGTTAGACTTTGGTATCCCTCAGACTGTTTTTGAGGCCCGCCTTAGGAAAACAACTAACAACTGGTCATATTTTCTGACAAAATTTATAACAGTTGGTTGTCCCTCCCTCACTCTCCCCTGTGGGTCTTGGAAATAATCAGAAAGGAACTAAAGTCCAGGATCTATTTTGGCCCATTTATTAATCCAAATATTATTTAAATCATTTTTCACACTAACTTTCTTTGAATGATATAGACCAGATTTTAGTTTGATAAAATGACATAGGGTTGTGCTATACTTTTTTAGAATTGTTAGCAATTCTTAAAAGGTATAGCACAACCCTATATCATTTTTCTCAAACTAAAATCTGGTTCAGCATGGTTGCAAGCTATGAGCAGATGTAAACTTATTGTGTATTGTGTTTAGATTTTTTTTTTAAGTTGAAGTTTTTAAGTTGTTTCTGTTTTAGTCTACTACTCACATTCTCTTATTGAGAACTTAATAAGTTATGACATATGTTAAGAGTCTTATTTTTAGAGTTTAAATCAGTTATTTCAGTTTCCATCTTTTGTACCTACATTTTTAAATTTTTCCATTGGCTCTACATTTGTTTTTGTTTTTCAGAAACTAATTAGTCAATTTGACTCCATAGCTCACTATTCTAATTTAAAATGAAAGCATTATCTACATTTGCTGATTTTTTTGTTTGTTTGTTTTGAGCTTGAGATGTTTTAAAAATGCTTTGTTTTTTAAAGTTTCAAAGTTTTTGAAAATCCTTTTTATTTTCTGAATTAAATTTTGGCACATTTTATCAAATTTATCTATAAAAGACAAATTAAAATCAATTGGGAAAATAAAGTTAATAAAACTAATTAATGTACTCACATTGTAAATGGTCATTTTCAATTGTTTTCAATCATCATTACTGTTGGTGCTTTTATCAGCCTTAGTTACTGCAGAAAAGTTACATTCATTTTCTCCTATCCAAAGTTTCAAAATTTTCCTTGTTAAAATGCATAGCTTAAAAATGTACATTGTTGTAATAAATATATAACTCAAGCAACTCAAAGTAATATTTATTGATAAACAGATGCACATGATATAAGAGAGTTAAACAACTTATTCGATATTAGTCAGATTATCCTTGTGAATTATGCATAATTCTGTTTAATTTCTACTTTAAATTTTTGTTTTATAAAGGGTTGAAGCGGTCATAATTTGTTGGACATATTAAAGAGAATGTTAAAAAAAAATGTTTAGGCTAAATTTTTTTGATTAAAACAAAAGAGTAAATGCATACCAAGAAAAACCAACTTTTTTATATTAGTCAAAGCTCGCCTTCTCCATTTTGTTGTAGGCCATAAAGTCAGCATAATATACGCCGCAATCTACAGACTTGTAATTTATTCAAGTGTGTTTTATTCCTAAGAGTTTCAGTACATGATGTCATAAATTTTTTTGTTTGTATAAAAGATCGATTATGTAAACAAACAAAAAAATCAATTACATCATGCACCAAAACTCTTATGTATAAAAATTTAACCCAAACTTTTTTTTTTAATTATTCTTTTTAATACAAACACAACATGTCTCAAGGGTTTGGGATCCCTGTAAACTAAAATTATAAATAGACAAATAATAAACTAAAAAGAGAAATAAAAACTAATAAAATTTTTCTTTTTTAAATCTTAACAAATAATAAAATCAATAAAATATAAACCAGAAAAAATAAAAGCATAAAATTAATGTTATTTTTTAATTTAAAAGTTTTCATAGAATTTAAAAAAGATCAAAGTTTCAAAGCAGCACCAGAAATAACTATTTAAAGATTGCTGATCAACACATTGGCTGAAGTGAATCCATTGAAATGTAGAATATCAAAATTTTTTTTGGGTGATCAAGTTTAATATTTGTAATTTTCTCCTAAATTTTGTAACCATAACCCTTTATGTATTATATTTTTTGAGATTGTGCAATATTTTATAGGGTCTTATTGTTATAAAGCCTGATAATCCACAAAAAAACACTGATTAAAAAAATATATATATTATTTAAATAAATATAAAAAATATAAATTATTATTTAAGAATAATCTTTTAATAAAATACAATAGAAATTTTTATATTTTGCTTTTAACTCTCGATAAATCTTTTCACTTCTCTGTGCACCCATTTTAGCTTATTATTTTGAATCGCCTGAAACAAATGATAGTTTTTTTAACAACCCGCTAAGATAAAAGTAAAGTTTTACTTTTTTCTTAAAAAAATTAAATAGTAATTTTTTTAAGAGAAATTGTAATTTTTTTAAGAGAAATTGTAACTAAGACAAAATTAGAAGTGGGTGTTTTGGTTAACTTTTAGCTAAAACACCCACTAAGAAAATGGCAAAACTTTTTTTTCTGGTGATTTAAGATACTGATTTCTTACTAAAAACTTTACTGCCATGTACTTCAAGTTAACAATTGCAATAAAAGCAAAGTGTCTGAAGTGGACCAAACAGTATCGTGATAAAGATATTATTTTATCACAAATTATACATTTGTTATCATTTAAATGAAATAAAGAGAGACCAGCACAGATGTTTACAACGTTTATTTTTTTTTTCTATTTTTGACAAGTCTATTTTAGAGATAAAAACGCAGAGACAAAAACACAATAAAACCGTTTGTGGGTTTTTTTCATTTCGTCAAAGTTTTATCCTGACTGTGTTGCCCAGACTGTTAAGCACAAATATGGTCTGTCATTAGT
Source organism: Hydra vulgaris (assembly GCF_038396675.1). Lineage (NCBI taxonomy): Eukaryota > Metazoa > Cnidaria > Hydrozoa > Anthoathecata > Hydridae > Hydra > Hydra vulgaris. The sequence continues at coordinate 33,573,017 of NC_088921.1, forward strand.
GGCAAGGATAATAAGCATCTGTATATTAGGCTGGGGTGAAAATAGCTTTTATCATATGTATTTACATCAAAAACTGTAATATTGTGCCTTTATATAAGTGATATCTGGTTAGATTTTGCCAACAATTTGCAGCTCAAAACTTTTGACTATTTTAAACCCTATCAATGTATCCTATCATACTGTTTTACTTTCATATTTTGCGGGTATATCCCATTTGTTTTAATTCTCTTTTAATTGTAGTTGTCAAGCATTTATGTTCTTCAGGCATCAATTCTGCAATGTCGATTGTAGTTAATGCATTATAATTGTATAACATTTATACAAGTATATTAGTTTTGAAACTTTATTTTTTATTGTTTTTAATTAAATAGTTTATTAACATGAATATACCCAAATAACAAGTGCTGTAATATTTATACAATAGTCAGATTTACTGAATTTAGATTTAAATATTTTGGGAGATTGTCTTGTGAAAAAGATTTTTCGTTAGACAATCTGTTATTTAATAAAGGCTATAAACTTTCCAAATATTTTTTATAAGTAATGGATTTAATGATTTCATATTTAAAAGAATAAGAAACTATTAATTGATAACCTTCTAAATTAAGGATAAATTAAGAATTTTAATTTAATGATTACTGTTAAATTTGACCGATAATTCAACATACTTTTGTAGTCATAATTATAAAAATGTATCTGACATTTATTTAATATCTTCATAAACTGTAAAAAAACGTCACGAATCTTTTGAAATATTAGTTTATTCTTTAATGCAGGTAATTTTGGTTTTATTTGATTTTTTTTTTAATTTTGCAACGGTATAATATTTATTAAATTTTCATTAACAAGATTTTGCTATTATTTTTCAATACATATATTGTTCAAGCAATAATAATGAACATAATTTTGCAATGTCTCACTTATATTGAACTTCTTTTTTAATGTAAATTATAAAATGAAAATGGTTTCAATTACAATAAAAATTAATGTTTCAAATTAACCTTCAACATCAGGCATTAAAACTTGAAGAGAAACAAATATTCTGTGTCACTAAATATTCAGTTTTGAGAAATGCCTACTATCAATCATGTTGTCAGGTATTTTGTACAACTTAAAAAGCAATCAAATGCATAGAATGTAACAGTTAATTTAATTAAAAATCATATTTTGGAACTACCGCATTTATTCCTATCTTTCATTCTAAAAGAGTTTATTACTAGCTCACCATCATAATAAATCAAATGGTTTATTTAAGCCAATCAAAATCAAGCACAGTACTACAGTAAAGAATAAAGAAATTTTTGAAAAACAGAGAAAATTCAATAAATAGCAAAAAAAGGCAATTCAAATGAATTCATGGAATAGTTATGTAATCATGAAACTAAGAATGACTTTCGAATAACAAATTTAGAGATAATGCAAGTTTTGAAAAAGTCAAGTAAGGCAGGTAAATCAAATTCAGACAGTTCAAGTTCAGAAACTGGTAAACAGATAAGGGTATGCTTAGCAAATCTAGCAAGACAGGCTGAAAGGTAAGGCGTTTCAAATTGTAATATAGCCTCTCTTACCAAAGCTGTATTTGTGAATTTTGGTATTATGACTAATGCAGAATAAAGAAAAGTAAGAAAGAGGGTAAAGTTAAGGAAACAGTTTCAAGAAAATGATAAAACATGATTATATTACTGATTATAGTACTGATTATATTACTTCATTGTATTTTGATGGTAGAAATGGTCATACAACCAGCAAGAAAAAAAACATAATTTTTATGTGGGTACAAAGAAAGAAGAGCACATGTTGGTGGCTGACCCCTGGAAATAAATACTTATCACATGTTTCACCAAAGTCTAGTAAAATCAAAGATATTGCAGATTAAATATTGATGGAGATCCCTTCCACGCAGCATAGTCTGTTAAAGTGTTTTGAAAAGAATGAAATATTCCTTTGTTGAATTGGCAAGGTAATAACCCAGATATGAATTATAATAAAAATGTGTGAAAGCTGATGAAAAATGAAGGTGTAATCACGAATTGCAAGTCTTAGACAAGATCATTCGCTTGTTAACCATTATTCTTAGATGCAGGAAACACTACAGTTTTATATAGATATCATGCCGCTTTTTTTTTTCTTTCTGTTAGTTAATTAACTTCCCCAAATCCATGAAGGCCATTAAAGTCGAGGTGGCTACTTAAATTGTGGTTACAACCCTTTCTCAACTTTATAACTCTGAAACACAAACCTTGACGAATAAGGCTGCTGCGCTGAGGAACAAGTTAAAAAACTTTAAATTATTGTATATATTTTTTTATATAACCATGACAAACCTCAGAATTAGGGTCGGCATTCGCCAATGGCGACCTGAAAGTGTTTGAGGTCGGCAAAAAATTGCTGACCTCTTTTCTATGTTTTATGGTAAGACCTTTGTATTAAATAATTTTTTCCGACCTGATGCTGACCTCTTAAAGATTGAGGTCTGCAAATTATTGCCGACCTCATTTTTCCTAATTCCAAGGGTTGCCATGATTTTTACTTGAGTTTAGCATTGTCTTTTAACACGGACCTGTAAAATGCACATTTTGATAAACAGACTGTCCTTCAGTGAGTTTTATTTATTTCAAGTTTTTTAATTTTGATTTTGAGTTTAGGATGTGGGCAAGAGCGTCCTCTATTAATATCTGGAGGTAGAAAGTTTGTTTGGGCTGGACTACAAAAGGTTCAAAAGTAAGGTCTTCTTTAGTCAGTTATTTATATTTTTGTTTGTTACAAAGTGAAGTCACATCACTCTTAGTTTGTTATAAATTGAAATCCAATTTTTATTCTTTTTAATCTGTAAATATCACCCATCAATATTATCATTACAATATTATCTTGTTAAATATTACTCAAATAGATTTCAAATTAATTTGTTTTTAAATATAGAATCAGTCTTAATGTGATGACTTTGAATGTTGAATCTCCTCGTGTTTATACACTTCATGGTGTACCAATATCTGTGACTGGTATTGCTCAGGTGAAACAATTTTTTAAAACTTTGCTATACTTTATTACACTCTGTTTGCTATACTTTGTTATACTATATAATGTTATACTTTTGTTATACTATGTTTTCTTCCAATTACGAATGCTTATGTTTAATAAAAAAGTTTTTAATTCTAAGTTTGTAAAGTTTGCCCAGTTGCTTTTGAAAGAGCCAGAAAAATGTATATGCAATAGGAAGCAGCCATGGTTGAAATTTGACCTGGAAGGTGTTTTATAAAATATAGCCGGGGCCGGGCACGGGTTTGTGACTGGGGCTGCATAAACATTTATACACCCTAAAGTATATTTTTTAATTGTGATGCCATATTTTGCCATTGTGATGATCAAAAATAACTTTTTGATCATCACAATGACAAAATATGGTAGATTAAATCAATCAATCCAATCAAAATGTTTATTATCTCCTTTGTTATAGAAGAAGCCGCTTCTTCTGCACTGTGAAAACCTTGTTTTATTTCAAATGATATAAGGTTTTAATAGCAGTTGATTTGCAGCATTTGTGCTCTAAGTTACAACCTAAACATATTGTTCATGATAATTTAAATATACCAAAATCATTTTATACAGGGTGTTAGGGATAGATTTGACAGTTTTGTAAGGAAAAAGGAAATCTTCTTTGTAATTACTAAATTTAATGAATTGAAATAAAATATTACAGAAACAGAAATTACAATATTATCAACAAGTTTCACTCAAAATAGCCACCATTAGCATCGATCACAGCTTCAATTCTGCTTTGGAACCTGGCACAAAGGGCCTTAAAAACACTCTTAATTTTTATCCATTAACTGGGCTTTGTATTACTGGCACAGTGATTGGTGTCTTTTTCAACTGTGCTCTATACAAAATAATCCATGGGGTTAAAGTCCGGGAAGTTTTAGGCCAAACATTTGGACTGGTGAAGATGTAAAAAAATTTCAGGCAACCATTTTTGACTTTTCCCAGAGGTGTTGCAAGGGGCTGAATCCAACTGTCATACATATGGCCTACCATTGGCTACCCTTGTTATCCAGAGCTTGACTACAGTCTTTAGCAACTCAATGTAGCTATCTGAATTCAACCTGAGACCTTCTCTGAAAAATGCGGAGGTATTACATTGCCCTCAGAGGGCAAACATCCAAAAACCATCACAGTTTGGGAAAATTTAGTCTGCATTACATGAGAAATGTCCTTTGGACTGTATCCATCTGTTATTCTGCATGTTGTGTTTTTGATCCTGGCTAAAGTTTTTCTCATTAGAAAAGAACCAGATTGTTTGTGGTTCAGCAGGATGTTTAACTTTGCTCAGAAGTTTCTTCGCTTTTTTCAAACAATTTTCATAGGTCTTTTCTGTGAGCAACTGACTTTTGCAGCGCTTGTATGAGTAGTAGCAAATGTCTTCATTGAGTGCAAGCTTCGTAGTCGAGGATGAAATATTCATTTCACATGACAAAGTCTAAATTCCAATGCCAGGGTTCTTCAACATCTTTTCCTGCAGATCTTTGAGGAATTCTGCTGTATGAATGCAATCAGGTTGTCTGTTATGGATCTTTCATTTTGCTACAGCTTCTTAGTCACTATTGCAAGTTTTTAGTTCATGCCTGATTATTTTTACTGTGTTCAGGGAGCATTGGGCAGCAGTCATAATATCCTTATTTTGATAGCCGGCATGAATCATCATAATGCAAGTTATTCTCTTTCATAATTCAGGTGGGTTCCAGTCATCCATCCTCTCTGACATCTTGTTTATGAATGAAGAAAGGTCCAAACTTTAAACGATGAGTAATATGTGTTATATCCTCTAACCTGCAGAAAAATATAATCAGTTATAAATATGTCATTTATCCCGAACACCCTGTATTACCTTAAAAGCGAATTAAAACTTTAAAAGTGAATAAGAACCTTAGACCTTTAGAAGCAAGAAGTGAGTGTGATTAACTTTCTATTCACCCTATTTGGAAGTGGATGTATACATGGCAAGAAAATACTGGATGACCAGACAAAACCAATGCACCACACCCTCACCTATACCTGTTACTTACTTGCACTATCATTAGGGGTCGTCCATAAATTACATCACGCTATAAGGGTGGAGGGGGTTAGTGTTCTTGTGACAATTCATACAAAACTTGCTACTAAAGTGTTGTTTTTTCTATGATTTTGTGATGAGGGGGGGATGGGAGGATCAAAATGGTCAAAAATTGGTTGATGTATTTTAGGGACAACCCCTTAAGCCAAAAATTTGTTCTTTGATAACTCAAAATCTTTATTTAACTTTTCCTGTTGTTGTTTGTCAAATCTTTTCCTTCTGTTTCTTGCTACAAAATTGAGACAAGATATTGTGTATTTGAAATTTATTCACTATGTGTGTTTTAGAGTCATATTAGCGTACAACCTAAATACACATACTACAACTTCATCTACATACAAGTATAGCCGCATTATAGAGCACTGGTATAAAGACTTGACTGCCTATTCTGAAATGAAACAAGAAATTGTGTATTAGAAATTTGTTAGTAATGACTCGTCACAATATTGACAGTGTTAAGCCACATATTAAGTCTGTTGCTTACCCCCTTGCCTAACATAAGGATATTTTTTCACACCTAACAAGTCTCGCTACTCTTTTAGACATAAATCCTTTTTAAATTTTGATTCAATGACTCCATTTAAAGTTTATTCTTATTATCACCTCTCACTATTCTTAATAACAACTCTCACCCTATTTGCCAGGCAAACCCTTTGCTGGTGACCTATTTGTGATCATTGTATCACAGAAACATAAATATATGTTAAATATGCCATATATAAAGAGTTCTATTATTAAAATATGCAAGAAAATATTTCTTTAAAGTAAAACTAAAAATTGTATTTGGCATTCAAAAAGCATCAAAGTTCAAAATTTTATCTAGGTAAGTGTGATAAATAAAATAGCAAGTCTTTTCAGGAAACGCATGCGGTTTTTCACCGTTTGCAAGTTTTTTTATATTAGGCATTGCGCAAAAAACTAAGTTTTAAAAAACAAAGAAAGCAAAACTAACAAAATAAGAAATTAAAATAATTATTATTATATTTAAATAAATAGAAAAAAAACAAAAATTAATAATTTAAATAATTTGTGTACTGTTTTTATTTATGTTTCTTTAGAGAGTTTTTTTTTTCAGCAAATTTGCCACAAATTTGATAAGGCAAAGCAAAAAAAAAAAAAACAGTTTTAAGTAAACATTAAAAAGAATTATTTTCCTAAATTTTGTTTTTTTTTTTTAAAAAAGGAAAGCTAAAATTTAAATTACTATCTGTTTTTCAAATATATTTGTATAATTTAATGAAGCAAGCATATATTGTCCCTATATGAAATGTGGTTCAAAATCCACCTCTTCCATAAATTTTTTTTTCCACTTGTCCCCTCCCTTTTGGTCTACTATGTTATTGGTGATATATGCGTAAACAAACATTAACAATTTTTATTAATAATAACAATTAATTATAATTGAAGAGTTTATTTTCAAAACGCGGTTTGAGTAATTTTGTTTTTATGTGCTAAGTTAAATAAAAAACTTTAAGTAATTTAAAAAACAACAAATAAATAATAATAAACAATAGTATAACTATTTGTAATAATAACAATAATAACAAATAGTATAACTATTTAAAAAGCAACTTTAAAGATATATCAATTATAAATAAACTCATAAATATTAATTAATTCCACTTTCATGCGCAAATTACATTTTCTTTTAATTAAACAATATTTAGAGTGGCACATAAAAACAAAATTGTTCATACGGCATTTTGAAAATAAACTCTTCAATTATCATTAATAATTGTTCATCAATAACATAGTAGACCATAAGGGAGGGGGCGGGTAACTAAACACCCAAAGTCAAATTTTAAAAAGAAACAGTTATCCAAAATTACAAAGCGCTAAAAGATTAGAGATAAAAAAGTACAGGAATAGAAAGGTAATATGAAACAACTAAGGCTATGTTAAAAATGTGGAGACAGTATCGTCTAATTGAAGCTTAAAAACTATGTTTGCGTGTATGCTTTACTTAGAAAATACTCTGAAAGGCTTAAATGGTATAAGAAGTCTGAATGTGAAGGGATGTGTATCATTTATAAACATCCAACAAAAAGGTTTTTATATGCAAAAAAGAAAAGATAAATGGTTACAAATGCAAATATATTACCAGCGGTATTTAAAAGAAAAACAATTTAAAAGAGTTTGCGTTAGTAAAATTTGTACCATAGACTTTCTGTGTAAGAAGGGTAGGCCTTACCCAAATAACTTGGTGTAGTTGAGGGTACTTACAAATTATTTGAATTCTTTTATTTGGAATTAGCATGATTTTATCAACGTATTATTATGTCCAAACAATAGCTTTAGATGTTATAGTTTTTTTTGCTTCAGGTTTTTTTAATATTTAAAGAAACTTTTTTTTTTTTTTTATAATTTTCAAAACCTTTTTACTACCTCTAATTGTGAATCTAAAAAACACCATTTTGGAGTCTTTAGATCACTTTCGCTCATCAGCGTTAACATGAACTTAGTTAAAATCTTTTGAAAAAGTGCCTTAACCCACTGTAGATCCTAGTTCTAATCAGTTCTGATGTATATTAATTATATATGGTTGTCAAAATACAATATTTTTATCAATATTCACAAAAAATACTAGAGTTCTGACCAAGAAAGTGCTTGTAATTAAGAAAAATTGCCAATAAATGATCAGAACAGATCATATTATCAAACTATGATGTTCATTTCACCTAAAAATCGTATTTATTTAAAATCTTATTCAAATTTGGACAAGTGATTGTGATTTTAAGAAGGTTTAAAAAAAAAAGAATCTTGTCTAGATTAGATCAATATATACTTGTTACATTAAAATTATAGAAATATATTTTACAAACAGATAGCAATTTATGTTTTTGTTTTCCTCTTTAAATATAAAAGCAAATAAAATATAGAAAAACCACATGCATTTCCTGGGAAGGCTTGAAATAGTGCAATAAAGTTTGTTAAAAAAAGTATTTATTTTCTTCAGTGCCTTGTCTGTGCCTTTATTGTCTCACTCTGTGTCTTTTTAAGTCTGACTTTGGAGACATTCTTTAAAGCTAAATGCAGTTTACATCCAAAAGGCTTTTATTAAGACTACCTTTAGCTTTTTCTCAAAGTAACTCCTCCTAAACAGAACATATGACAAAATTTTACAAGTTCTTTTTCGGCAGCCAGCTGGTCAAATTATCTAGAAAAAGGCTTGTATTGTTATTTATAATTTTCTGAGTTGTAATTCAGTTGTCTTCAGTCTTATAAACTGTGTTGTTTGCTCTGGTATATAATTAATTTAAAACTAAATTAAAAATAAATTAAAAAAAAATTTTTTATGCTGTTGCAAATACTAAACTTTGCTCTTAAAAGAAATTTCATTGTTTCCTGACTGACAGATATTGTAAGACATGTTTGAACTGTAGTTTTTGCAACAGAATATAATCAAAATATAAATGTAAAACATTTTGTAATAACTTCTGGTTAAAATATTAAGTAGTCATCATATTGAAGTTGATTGAGTTGGATAATTGTTTTTTGTCATTTTCAAAACTTTTAGGTTAAAGTTCAAGGATCAAACGAAGAAATGTTGCATGCAGCTTGTCAACAATTTCTTGGTAAAACTGAAGCTCAAATTAGCAAAATAGCTCTTGAAACTTTGGTATTTAATAATAAATTTTTTGTTTCTAAATATAGTTAGAATCAAAAGTAATATATTTATATATTAGCATTTAATTTAAAAAAATTATTATATTTATATGTTAGTAATATATTTATATATTAAACCTAATTTATACACACCATGTAAATTTCAATATAGGAGAGAGTGGGGCACCATAAAACAAAGTAATTATACAGCGATATTAAAGTATTCTGACAAAACCTTTTGGAGTTGTAATCAGTTACTACTAGATGTATTGTTTATTGTATAATTTAAATCAAAACATGTCAATAATATTGCGAGAAGTTCAAATTTGTGTTTTTTTCGTTGCAAAGTAATTTATAAATTTTTGGAGCTGTGGCAGTTTACGGTGTTTTATTCACTCTATTGTTTGGAAAGTGCTTCTATTTTGTAAACTATTTTTCATGAGCTCTTCAGTGTGGCAAAGACATTTAATAAAATATTTTTTTGAAAAACAAAAACCTGTCATCTTATTCTATCAGAATGTATGGGGTACCATTAAACAGTTTTAGTAGGGCCCCATGAAACTAAATTAATGTACCATTTTAAAATCTACTCGATAGTCAAGCATACTTTAATAAGTTTCCGGTTGGAAATATCGACTTCTATACTTTAATGTTTCACCTAACTTGGTAAAAAATTGATGGACCATTAAATAAAGTTTATGTAGCAAAAATAAATTTTACATTATTTAGTATTTATGCATGTAGTATGATGATGTACTTATGTAGTTATAAAATGAATTTTGTCTTATAAACATAAGTTACAAAAGTTTACATAGACATAAGTTTGCTTTATTAACTCTTTTTTGTTGAAGGATTAACATTCATTTAATTTATGTTTTTATACTGATTTCTATTATTATATAAAAGCTATTTCTGTAAATTAAAGCTCAGCGTGGTATCAAATCATGATATGACCATGAATTGAATTTTTATACATTGTAAAGCATCTTTGTTATTACTTTAATATTTTTAGATTAGAATGAGGAGCTATGTAATAAAAACTAGTAAAGGAACCTCCTCGAGTAATTCAATAGAGGTAGCTGTTGATTTAGTTTTAATAAGAGGTTGTTTATTAAGAAATACTGCAGAAAAAACGAATCTTAATCACAGCACCCTTTGCATGTAATTTATGCTTATGTATTCAGCACCAATAAGTACTACTTTGTCCTACTTAGTAAATAAAACTTGCATAAGTTTGTAACTAAAAGCAAATTCTTAATGTGTATTTTTATGTATACAGATATGTTAAAAGAAAAAAGGAATAAAAGAAGGAGAAATCATAAATATGAATGTTTTTCTACAAGTAGGTTATTTACTGAAGAGCAAGAAAATCCTTTGAAGCAGTATATTGTTACTTGCTCTCAAATGTGTAATGGGCAATCTGTTGTAAATTTAAGATCTATTGTTTTTGATATGGCTATAATAAATAATATAAAAGTTCCCAGTAACTGGATTAAAGAGAAGAAAGCGGAATTTTTTAAGCATTCGAATGCCTGAAGGATGTTGTTTGTCAAGAATGACATTTTTAAATAATTACAATGTACAAAAGTTTTTTACTAATTTAGAGGCACTGTATTTAAGAGAATCAAAGTTTGGTGATGGATCTTGCATTTGGAATCTGGATGAAACAGCTACCACCACTGTACAAAGATGTAATAAAATCATTACTAAAACAGCATCAAGCAAGTTAACTCTGTGACAAGTGGAGAGCGTGGAACTTTGGTGACAAGTTGTTTTTTCATAAGTGCCTCAGGTGCTACCATATCACCTGCAATGATATTTCCACGAAAAAAGTTTAAGCAACATATGCTTATCAATGCACCATCTGGATCTCTTGGTCTTGCAAATCCAACTGGATGGATGAATAGTTATTTGTAAAAGAGTTATTTGTAAAAGTAATTCAACAATTTATATCAAAAACATTCTCGTCAAAGGAAAATCCATCTTTACTTATATTTGATGATCACAAGAGCCACTTATCTATAAAAGCTTTTGATCTTGCAAAGAATAATGGTGTTACTATTCTTACTATACCACCACATAGTAGTCAAAAAATGCAGCCCTTAGATGTCTCTGTATTTGCTCCATTCAAAGTCTATTATAATGATGCAGTAAAATCTTGGCTTCTAAATCATCCTGGAGTGCCAATTACTATTTACAAAATTGCATTTTGTGTTAACACTGCATATGAAAAAAGTTTTACTATTACAAACATTCAAAGTAGATTAGGAAAAGTGGAATATTTCCTTTTGACAAGAATGTATTTTCAGAAGCAGATTTTTTATGTAATGTTGTTACCGATAGAAACAATCCAAGTACATATCAAGCAAATACTGGAGAAGCTCTGAATACTAATAATTTGTTACTCTCACCAGAAAAGCTTCAAGAGCCTTTTGTCAGTTCCGAGCCAAGTACAAGTCAAGCCAATGATTCTGAAGTTATTAACTTTGTAAGCTCTTCTCAGTTTAAAGGATTTCCAAAGGCCGCTGAGAGAAAAAAGAAAATAAAACCTCGTGAGAAAGCTAGCAGTATAATAGCAACAGATACACCAACAAAAACTGTATTCGAATTAAAAGAAACGAAAAGTAAGATAAAGAAACAACTATCTTATCAGGAAAAAAAAAATGTTTCAGAAAGTGATATATTAAGTGATAAACATGATTCCTATTATTAATTTTAAAATATTATAACGAGTCTTTAGAAAAAGTTGTTTCTTTTTTTCGTATAAATTCTTTGTGTTGCTTTCCTACATTTTATAATTTTTTTTATTATCCTGTTTCATGGTGCCCCATATACTTTATCAAGGTACCCCATGGATGGGGTACCTTGATACAAAATTCGAATTTTACTTAATAAGTTTCTATGAGTTTGACCTCTTTTATTTTGTTAATTTAAGAATTTAATTTTGAAAATATAATATTTATCTACAAATTGCACTTAACGTTAAAAAAATACGTGTTTAAAAAACATAAAACCAAAAGTGTTTCATAGTGCTCCACTCTCCCCTACTATATAATATTTAAATGAATTTCAATAAGTTATGTAAGAATGCTTTATTGCTCTTAATTTAACAAGGTTTATATATATATATATATATATATATATATATATATATATATATATATATATATATATATATATATATAAACCTTGTATAATATTATTATACAAAAATTATATATTTATATATTTATATAAATATATAATTTTTGTATAATAATATTATAGCTAAAAAAAATTTTTTGTATGATTGACAGGAAGGTCATCAAAGAGCTATTATGGGAACAATGACTGTTGAAGTAAGATTTAAAAAATTATTTTTTTCTTTTGAATTTTTTAACTACTTAACCTGCATGGAAATTAAAGAATCAATTAGTCTTGATGTTGGCTGTTCAATATTATTGACTGACACTAACACAAGGCAGTTAAGTTTGTATTTTTTGGCTTTTATAAAAAAAAAGCAAAGTGTTTAAATGTTTCAGATCTTTTAATAATTACTTTTAAAGTTTTTCATAACATTTGTTGCAAAATAAAGACCATTAAAAAGAAAATAAATTTATCTTGTACTTTTTTATTTAATTTAAGAATTTTCTTTTTTTTTAATCATAAAATAATAGTTTGAAAAATTCTTTTCAAACATTTTTTAAAATTAAATTATTGAGTATTTCAATTTCAATTTGCAATATTAAACTTTTAAAAGATGTTTAACAATTTAACATTAATATTATAAAAAATAAAAAATAAAACTAATTTTTATTTTTATAAGATTAGTCAAGAATTCAATATATAATAAGTCACGATATCAGTTTTATTAATTCCAGTTAATCATTGACCATCGACTACCTGATATTTTCCATTTTGTTTGCCATGCTGTTTTTATGCTGTTTAATTAATTTTTGTTTAATTTTTTTTTTGAAGGAAATTTATCAAGACAGAAAAAAGTTCTCCTCTTCAGTGTTTGAGGTTTGTATTTCATACTTGTTTCGATATTTTGTTTTTCTGCCAGAAAAAAAATCTCAAAGTTTTATTAATAGGTTGCAACATCAGATTTGGTTCATATGGGAATACAAGTTATTTCATATACTTTAAAAGATGTCAGAGATGAAGAGGTACACAAATGTTGTTAACATGTTTCAAATATCTTCTTAATAAACTTTTGTAAACTTATTTCTTTTAAACTTTTACATATGTTTAAAAAAAATCTATATATATATATATATATATATATATATATATATATATATATATATATATATATATATATATATATATATATATATATATATATATATATACATATATATATATAAAATTTAAAAAAATGTAAACTTTACCAAAAAATAAATAAAATAATTTATTATTTTATAGGGATACTTACTTGCGCTTGGACAAAAAAGAATTGCAGAAGTACAAACTGATGCACGTATTGGTCAAGCACAAGCTAAGATGCAGTCTGGGATTCGAGTAAGTTATATGTGTTTAGTTTATCACCCATTTAACATTAAATATCGTAAAGGTTTATTCATATTAAATGTATGTATGTGTATGTATATATATATATATATATATATATATATATATATATATATATATATATATATATATATATATATATATATATATATATATATATACAGTGCTGGACAATGAATTAGAAATTTGTACAATTTCTATTTCAGCAAGTATATAACAATTAGCCCCCCTAAAATATATTAAATATGTTAAAAATGATAAAACCAAGTGTATAGGTTTTGAAATTCAAATAAATATCTATGCAACACGCCATTTTGTTTGTTTATGTGTCGTTTTGTTTACTTAATGACAGTTTGAATATTATATATAATTTCATGAATTTTATAAATATAAGTATTGTACGAAATGTGTTTGGTGAGTGAACGGTATGATGTTAGTGGTATGCAATCTTTATTTGTGTAGGATACAGTTTTATTGTTTTTTTAGATTATTGTTGTTAGCTTAGTTTTATTGTAATAATTGTAAGTTAATTGATACAATGGAAAAAGTTTCCGATCTCAGCCCTGGTAAAAAAAGTGAAATTAAAGCTTATCTCCAGTGTTCTTCAAAAGTAAGGATATTGCAACAAAACTAGGCATTTCACCAGCTTCTGTCAGTAGAATTAAACAAAGACTTAAATTTGATGATGATATTCTGAGTTTGAATAGGAAAAGCTGTGAATGAATGAGGAAGACAACGGCTCGTGATGATCGTCAGCTCATATCTTTATGTAAGATAAGTCGCAAATCATCCTCTGGCAAGGCACATGGCAGCTCTATGATGTCAACGTCAGTAGTAGAACAACAAGGAGGAGGCTTGTGTAACAACAATACTTGGCCTACAGACCAACTGTACTTGACACTTACTATACTTTTTACTAATATATCTACATGTACATGTATCAAGTATGAATATTTATTGGTTAGGGTTAAATAAAAACTGAATAGCAAAATGGTTAAATAAATTTTTGTTTTGTTTGTTAAGGTCTGCTTTTCGGACATCAATCGAAACCATGCTGGAAAGAGTGCCCTTTATTCATAGGCGTTGCACTGAACGTGATTTACTGGCCTGTACAGTTTCAAAAGTGAAACATGCTGACAAAGTTATGGTGTGGGGTTGCATATCCATGTTCGGTACAGGACGGCTTCATATTGTTGAAGGTACTGTGAGACAAGATCAATACAGAAACATCATCCAAGATCAACTTTATCCACAAATGAGGGAATGGTTTGGACAAGCGAGAGGAATATTTATGCAGGATGGCGCTCCATGCCATACTGCAAAATCAGTGATGGCGTTTCTTCATGCTCTTGGCATAGTTGTTTTGGACTGGCCGGGGAACAGTCCCGACCTCAACCCAATAGAGGGATTGTTGAATGAACTAAAGCGTGAAGTTTTAAAGATGCCCTCCACTAACAAACGTGATTTGATAGAACGTTTGATACGAGTATGGCACCATGATGAACGTCTCAAACAACTTGCTGCCGAATTTATTTGGGGTATGCCTAGGCGCGTTGCTCAGGTCATCAAGAACTAAGGGGGATCAGCTCAATATTAAAGACTGTTTAATGATAAACACTTATCATATACTAATTATCATATACATGTAGTTATATACCCTACATACTTTTGTGCAAATATTGCTGTTATTTTGTAATAAATTTACTATTCAAAATGTAATTTTGTTCAAAAATTAAAAATTTCTAATTGATTGTCCAGCACTGTATATATATATATATATATATATATATATATATATATATATATATATATATATATATATATATATATATACATATACATATACATATACATACATATATATATACATACATATATATATATACATATATATATACATATATATATATACATATATATGCATATATATGCATTTATATATATATATATATATATATATATATATATATATATATATATATATATATATATATATATATATATATATATATATATATATATATATATATATATATATATTGTTATTTTTAACTAAGTCAAAAAGTTATAGAAACAAAAAAACAAAAAATATATAAAAAGCTACAAGTATATATAAAAATGAATAGCAAGGTATAATATAAAAAAAAGCATAAACAAGGTAAAAATTAAAAAAAGTCTTTAAAAAATATCTTTTTAAACATTTTAAATAACTTTAAATTTTTTAAAAGGTTAAAAAAACTGTTTATTAATTGTTCAAGTCAATTATAAAAGAATTGTTAAAGAAAATTGAAGTTTTTCATACCTTAATTAAAATATATCTTAACCTGCTGGTTTAGGTGAGCAGGATGTCATGCTGAAATAGCCTGCTGCTGGGGGCTTCAGCACATACATCAACTGACAATCAAATAGCCTGACTCACAGCAGAGTGCTGCTACATCAACTGAGGGTTTGGCATGTAGTAGCAATCTTTTCTTTCATTATTCTTTGTTTTTTTTTCTTCTTTTTCTGAAAATTCATATTTTATTAATGTGACAAAAATATGGTAATGATTTGTTATATAAATATGCTATGGTAGATATATTTGTTAAAAATGGTCAAAGTTTGTTTGTTAACTTTTATTAGAGTACATTTTGCATGACATAAAAGCTATTGGAAAAGTGTGAAGAATGCATTCAAGATTTAAATATAATTTGTTGCTCTTGATATTATGCAAGAAGTTCTGAGTTAAATTCTCTACATCCCTGCTAGTATTGTGCTCAATATGTTTTTCTGTGCAGCGACCTTCTTCTTCAAGGTTTTGGAAAGAGTTTAGAGAGGGTTGCAACAACAACAACAACAACAAAAAAGATAAAAATGAACAGCCTTCTTGACTGTACTGACCCTTGAAATTTGAAAAAAAAAAGAAAAATGTCCAATTTGACTTTTTTTTTTTTTTTTCGTATAAATATTTAAACATTTGTCAATTATATATGTATATATTTTTTGATTATTATATGCATTTAAATATAATATATTTTATAAATACTTATTATGTAAATATATTATATTTCGAAAAAAAAGTTTAATCTTTAAAAATTAGGAAGCAGAAGCTGAAGAACTTCGTGTTAAAGCAGAATATGAAAATCACACTGAAGTTGCACGATCACAAAGAGATTTTCAGTTGAAAAAAGCTTCTTATGATATTGAAATTAATGCTAAAGTAGGGCATTTGATTTTTTATATTAGTGTGTAAAAATAATTTTTTTAATGTTGTTACATCAGTTTTGTTCTTTTGATATTTTATCTTTAATTTCCATATTATTTTTATTTTAGAAAGCTATTGCAGAGTTATCCTCTGACTTACAGGTTTTTACATTTATAGTGTATTATATATCGTGCAACAGTAATAGTGTTTATTTTCTTATGCTTTTTTTTAAATTTCCATTTTATTTGATTTCGTTTGTTGTCTAGACTGCTATTACTAAACAAAAGATTAAAGAAGCTGAAATGGATGTTAAAGTAATTGAACGTGCCCAAGCTATTAATGTTCAAATCCAAGAAATACAACGCAAAGAGAAAGAGCTAGAAAGTCAAGTAAAAATACCAGCTAATGCTGAGAAGTATAAAACTGAAAAGATAGCAGAGGCTCATAGGGCAAAAGTTATACTTGAAGCTGAGGCAGAAGCTGAATCTATTCGTGTAAGTTAGTCAACTTTACTATTTTAAAAATAAGCTTTAGCTGTTGCTCTGAGTATATTTGGTGTTCAAATTAATTAAAAGTTCTCTGAATTTTCATTTAGATTCGTGGAGAAGCTGAAGCTTATGCAATTGAAATAAAAGCCCGAGCTGAGGCGGAGCAAATGTCAAAAAAAGCTGCTGCCTGGAAAGAGTATGAAGATGCAGCTATGGTTGACATGTTGTTGCAAACTTTGCCAAAAGTAAGTAATCAATTTACACTATTTTACAATGGTAAATATCAAAATATTCTTTTATTATTAAATAAATTAGTTTCGAAATGATTGGCTTCAAGTAATAAAGATTTTTTGATGTTGCAAACAAATTTTTTTTTTGTTTTATTATTTTATACAAGATTTATATTAGATCTTGGCTACTATTCCTGGCACTGACACTCCTGAGAGAAACTCTTGGAATTTCAAACTTTCTTCACTAAACTTAATATTTCAGTGCTCAAATTAATCGCTAATTGCAATATCTGAAAATATTTCTGTTCATATGTTTTAAATTAGAAATTTGTTAATTGGTAATAAAAATAATAATATAAAAAAAGATATATTAAATTAAGTCATTAGAGTTTTTAGTTTTGTTTTAAAACAACTATAAAAAGTTAAAATTAGTTTTTATATATTTTTTAACTCCTTTGTCTTTTAATTTTGTATACATATATGCAAAAAATTTAATTTATGAGAAAATATTGATTATAATTTAAATAAAATATAAAAGTTAATATATAAAGTATTTAACGTTTTCTTTTATTTAAAATATTTGATCACCGTTAAATTCCTTCAGACTGTTGTGATAAGCAGTTATTTTTTAATAATTATATGGTACTTTATTGTGCTTTATTTTTCTAATTTTATCTGATTATTTATGAAATGAATTAAAGTATTAAAGTTTAAGTCATAATCTTTAATAATAATAAAAATAATAGTAATAATATGCTTTTAAAATAAAGTTTTATATCATAGTTCAAAAT
The DNA here is from genome assembly GCF_038396675.1 of Hydra vulgaris. NCBI lineage: Eukaryota > Metazoa > Cnidaria > Hydrozoa > Anthoathecata > Hydridae > Hydra > Hydra vulgaris. The sequence continues at coordinate 33,590,935 of NC_088921.1, forward strand.
TAACATTAACATTTTTTATTGAATAACAGCTATTGAGTTTAGTGATCAAACAGTTTTATGGTTTTTAAAAAGCTAAAAATTTAAAGACCAGAGACATTTCCAGATATTGCAATTCGTGATCGCTTAATTTGAGCCCTGTATTTAGAATTATAGATTTTTCCACCTAGTTGTTATAGACTTGTTTGATTGGAAGAAATATTATATTTACGTCAATGAGCAGAATAAATATTTTATTTACCTCAAATTCAACTACCATGGCAATTGGCATATAAACAGACATTCAAACCCCTTAATTATTGGCATAACTATTTAAATGGCATAGTTATGACCTTAAGGATTAAGTTCCAGATAGCAGACTTGGTCAGAAAGCGAGAGCGATCGCTCTTGATAACTGACTACAGAAATAATTTAGTTGCGAAAAACTAGCCAGATTTTCAGTCGTTTTGAGAACATTTTAAAAAAACAAAGAAATAGTGCAAAAAAGATTAATTGGGCAAATAAAAAATAAACTAGGAAAAGAAAATAACTTTTAACGCAAAAAAACTTACATTTAGAACAAATATTTTTGTAACATCGCTCTTTTATAACTTTTTTATAAAATTAAGCGACATTTTTTATATAAAAATAACATCTTACAATTGCTTAATAAGGAAACAAATGTTATTTTATTTATTAAAGAGTTTAATATAATTTTTATTTATATACTCGTGTCTTATTTCCAGTGCTAGATTAAGGAGGGTTGTGGTTAAAGGGGGCTATAGCCCTGGGCCCCGCAATGTTAGGGGCCCCGAAATAGTCAAGAAGACCTTTTTTTTAAGTCATTTTTATGCTGTGACACATAAAAAGGCCTCCAAAATAAAAATAGCCCCTGGCTCCAAAAAGTCTAACAAGATTCTAATAAAACTAACGCTAGCTTTAATTTTATTTAAGCTAAATTATTTTATAAATAAAAAAGTTAATTTTTTCAATAACTATTTTATGTTTCGCATAGTTTGAAAATTTTAACATATTCAAAACAAATTCTTCTTAGTAAGATGAACAAATTAAATGATTAAATCATTGAGTTACTGTAGAAATTAAATTAACTAGATAGATTAGCTAAAAAGGTTGAAAAAACTTTATGAAGAGGAAGCTTTTATATCTAATAACTTTCTATATATATATATATATATATATATATATATATATATATATATATATATATATATATATATATATATATATATATATATATATATATATATATATCTGTGTGTGTGTGTATACACCACGCCTGAGGTCACATATATATATTGACCTCAGGCGTGGTGGTTGTTTATCCACAAGTTATTTTGTATGCATGTTTGTGTTTAGTAACCAGAAACTTCTTGTATGTTTATTTCATAATTAGTTTTATTAACTTTGATGGTTATTAACAATTTCATTGAAAATGCAATTGTTGTTGAAAGTCTTTTTGTTAACAAAATAAATCGTAAAAATTGTTTTCAAAGATTACATTAGAATAAAAAACAGATACACAAAATTACATTTACATGAAAAATACATACTTTTTATATAAAAATTAAGAATATACTAATAAAATCAATAGTAATTAACTTTCAATATTTTAGCAGTTTAAAAAATATATATTTAAAACATTTATTTTTGTAAACAAATAATAATAGTTTAAAAGGTTTATGACTTTGCAGATGTGGCTCCGAGAATGAGCCATAGTATTAAAGTAATAGTTTGTTTGATAGTATATCTTTAAAACAATATATGCTAGAAATCTCATAACTTAACAAATTTCGAATAATACAATTTTTAAACAATTTAACAGAATACTCTAGAACTTTATTTCACTTAGCGTATTTTTTGAACCAATGAATTAGTTTTGTTTGTAGATTTGGCGGGTTTTTAGTGTTCGCGAATATTCTTTTTATTTTTCCGAACCAAGATGTTTTGAGAACATTCAAATTTATGTATGTTTCCATGTGTCTGTAAAACAAAACTTTTTTGTTTTATGGACATACATAAACTTAAATGTTCTCAAAATGACTACAAAACCTGGTCAGTTTTTTTCAATTAAATATTATTTCTGTGTTCAGTTATTCGAGAGCGATTGCTCCCGACCGAGCCTGAGATAGTGGGTAACTATTAAAAAACCAATTTTATTCGCTATTAAAAGTCTTATTTTAAAAATTTTAACTATTTGAATAATCATTTTATTGTAATGATTTTAACTATTTGCATAGAGTAAATAATTTATTATTATATGTTGACTTGACAAGTAAGTTATATAACCAATGTAAACTGTAAATCTGATCTTCAAAAATATAATTCGTAATGCATAGTCAGTATTATTTGTGATCACCATCGGATTAGAATTGGTAGCAGAGGGTAGTTTTTTTTCACAATGGAATTATGGTAAAAAGAAGAAATTAAAAGTTAAATAACCAAATGGAAAATCAAATAACCATCCAAAATGAAGTATCAGCAATAAATAGAGAAAAAGTGATTTTAAAGTCTTCATTTACACAAACAAAACTTCAAATTATCTAATGTCTTGTGTGATACAATGAGCTTGTGTAAAAATGAGTTATGCAACAATGAGAATTGAGCAACAAATTAACAATGATTTAAAACAGTTGTTATAGTAATCGTTGATATATTAAACAAATACGAGTTTCTGTAACCAAAACAAAATGTGGTTAAAATTAATGAAGAAATTAAAAAAATAAATGATGAATTTGCCGAAGCAATGGAGCATGTAAATAAATGGATGTTGTGAAATGGAAATAAAAAATCAAGTTTAAAACATCAATGGCTTGAAAAAAAACCTAAAATCTTAGCAGAAAAGCAACAGTGGGATCAATGGTGTAGCACTCAAAAAATGAATCATGAGTTTGAAGATAATATAAAATAATTAAGAAAAAGATGAAAGCAAAATTGATTCAATAAAATCTACGCAAAGCATGGATACAATAAAAAATGGAACAAATGATTCGAGTGAAAAAACTGCAAAAATTGGACACAATTTAAGTAAACAACTGAAATGCATCTTGATACCAATGTTTAATGGCAATAAAAAAAAAATAAAAATAAAAATTTGTAAAGCTTCATTCTGCTCATGTATTGATTAAGCTCCAGCAACAGCTGAATATAAATTACTTTAGTTACATCAGTATTTATGTGGCGACACATTAACAAATACGAAGCAAATGGAACGGAGGAACTTGGTGATGGAATGTTATACTATCAACTACAAAATAAGGTTCCAGAGATGATATTAATAAAATACAAATGTTGGGTGTGTGATAGCAGATTTAATAAAAATGATGAAACTTTAACAAGGTTTGTTGTTGAAGAAACAGATTTTCAAATTGTTGCAACAGAAACTTTACATGGTTTATTATTTTAAAATGTGCTAAACGCAAATTTTGCTGGATCCCTGAGTCTAGGTACTAAATAAAATTTATAGGGTCTAGGTACTAAGCTTTGGGTTCAGTTAGCAAAATATTTTAAATTTTATAAGACTTTTATGCTGATATAATTAAGTGCCTTAAATATTCAATTTTGTATTTTTTAACTTCATATGTTAAATGTTACATTTAAGTAAATTTAAATAAGTTCAATTATTTAAAAATAACATGTTATTTAAAAATATCTTATTATTATTTAAAAAGAAACTTGTTATTAATGTTAATGTTATAATATTGTTATTAATGTTAATGTTATAATGTTGTTATAATATTGTTATAATAATGTTAACGTTATAGTATTGTTATAATAATGTTAATGTTATAATATTGTTATTAATGTTAATGTTATAATGTTGTTATTAATGTTAATAAAATGTTATGTTACTTTTTTAAATAAAAAAACAATTTAATAACTTTTTCAATTTATTCATTTTAGTCGCTATAAAAGATTATTAAAACAAAAGATTTTAAATGAAAAGTGTGTAAGCAATACAAAAGCAATTATTTAGTTCACCATATATTGTTATATAATAGTATAAACAATATATTGTTTTTATATGACACCACATAATGGCTTTTCTCATATCTGCTAGATTAGTTTCAATTTTGAAAATACTGCTTTCAATTTTGCCTAACAATTTTTGATGGGGTTTGAATTGAACCACAACCACTTGCATTGATTATGCCCCAAATCATATTTGCTGGATATTGCTCAATAGAAAGTGCAATGTATTGTGGATTGAAGTGTGAGTTTGGTTGCTGGCAAATATTGACTTTGTGTGCTACAAACTGCTTAATGTGCGCTTGGTTTGGGCCCATGATTGTTGTCACATTTTAACAGTCTACTCCTTGTATTATTTGCAAACTTCAAGGCAGTCAAAAAGAAGAGCCTTTGGTGAAAACATTAGAAATTTTGAAAGAGGCAACTCTTTTAAAATTTCTAATATGTTTTCACCAAAAGATCTTCTTCCAATAGATTTCAAATCATTTCTTGTTTATAAATTTGTATGCGCAGGATGTAATTCCTGTTATATAGGCAAAACTTCTTGCCACAAATGGTTGAACACCACAAAAGAGTTGTTTTGATAATTATAATGACTGTTTTTTGGTATTGGATTCTGCCACCAATAAATTTGAGCTTAAAGTTAAGGAAAGTTAAATTGCTACTCAGCTAACAAATGAGCACACACAACTCATAACACACATGTTATGTGTGCTATGAGTTTTTTTTAAACTCCTAATTTATAACATTTAAATTATGATTGGATTGTACCTTAAGGTAAAGAAGAGTTTCATAGGTAAGGTATGGAAGAATTCCTAAATTTTGAATTATAGTCTTACTAGTGGTACCATTACAATAAAAACTAAATCTGCACAACACCCAGAATCGCACCCCTTGTATCAGGTATAGTTATCTCACCCAGGCTCCAGTTGTAAAAGTTTTTTCAACTCTACTTGTGTTTTGAATAATATATAAATAATATAATGAATATATCATTAACTATAAATTCACAATCATTTTGTAGTTATTTATATTTTTATGTCAGTTAAAAGATGTTTGTTTGATAGGTTGCTGCTGAAATTGCTCATCCGTTATCAAAGGTAAAGAAAATGACAATGATTTCTAGTGGTAGCAAGGATATTGGTGCTTCAAAAATAACAGGAGAACTACTTGATATAGTAATCAGAATGCCACAAGCTATGGAACAACTTACTGGTGTTGATATAACTAAGGTAATTAATTTTAAAGTTTATATTTAAGACTAAAGAAATTACTATTCTATTTAAGACGGTCAATTAATAAAATAAAAATCAGTTATGTGTTGTAATAAAAGTTGTTATGGTTACAAGAAGTAAACAGCAACATTCTCAATTACTTCAGTTATCAATTAATAAGATAATAATTACGATAATATTTTTCTTTAAATTTCCCTCTATAAATGAATGTCATTTGTATTGTATTGTTTTTATTTGTACTTTTAATATGCTAATATTAATCTTTTTCTTGCAAATTAATTTAAAAACAAAAAACCATCGCTATCAACAGAATACCTAACAGCAATTACAGTAAAGAAACATTATTGCGAACATCATTGAGAGCAAATAATATCATTAAAAAAAAGTGCATTCAAGTTCAATATACCAAAATTGAGATTGATTGACAGAAAAGTAAAAATGCTGGTCAGCATGGTAGAAGGAAGGCCAACAAATATTGAGATTTATGACAGAAAAGTAAAAATGCTTTGACAGAAGACGATGTTATTTTCTATTATTTCAAGACTATTTGAAAAACGCAAAACAAAAGTGTTTTATTCAAAAATGGCAAACCTTCATTACAGTGATAGTATGATTTTGAAAAGAGATGGAAACATGATGTAGGGTTATGCAAACTAGATAACGTTGCATGAAAGAGCATATTCTTGCATTTCAAACATAACTAGCAATTATTTTAACAATTACAAGAAACAATAAGATGAAGCCAAAATTGATCACTTAAAAGCTTCACATATTTGGAATTGTGACAAGTATGTTCTAGTGGTGACCAAGCAAAGTTTCAATTTTATGCCAAAAACGGTAAAAAGCGTTTTCAAACTCACAGAAAGCAAAAAAATCATTCAATTATGGTGCAAAGATGATCAACTCGCACAATGTAAACAGATTTGGAATGGATATAGTAATCCCTATTTATTTAGTGGTTATAATGGCTATTCATCCCAGCAGTTAAAACAATTTATGGAGAGCACATTCTTGTATTAGATGGTCATAGCACTCATGTGTCATTGAAACATATTGAAATATGTAAAGAAAACAATGATTTGTTAGCCTACCAGTTCATTTAACTCATATCTTGCAACCACTATTGTAATATTGGAATTATTTTATCACATTAAACATACCTGGAAACATTAAAATCATATTATGAATTATCAAAATACAAAAAATGTTCTCTGTTTAAAGCTCTATATAAAAGTGCTTAACCAGAACACACAAAGTCAGTGCTTTTGAAATCTGAGTTGTTTACTTTGAATAAATCCAATATTGACTTATCAAAATTGAAAATAACATAAACATTTGATGATCCAGCACCAGAGTTAGCATCACAATCAGAATCAACAATATCATCTACTATACAGCATTCATCTTAAATTTCATCACCTCCAATAAAACCAATCTCATGTGTTTCAGTTGAATATTATAACAAAAAACACATTTTAATTAAAAATGGTTTAGAATCTGCAATGAAAACATTTATGCAGCAAATTAATACCTTATAAAAATATCCATGAATCTAAAAGAAATAATGTAAATATTAAAGGAGAAGCTTTTACTGAAGTTGAGACAATGAGGAAAGTTCAAGTAAAAGATAAAAAACAAAATTTAAAAAAAAAGCTACAAAAGTTATGTACTCCAAAACAATATCAACATGGTACTGAGTATTTTCTGCGCTAAAAAGTGTAGATATGCTTCCAATATTGTGTAATAGATCTATTTTTCTTTTTATTGGTTTTCATATATAAGTTGGTTTTCTCTTCCTTTTTTTGTTTTCTCATTGGTTGTAAAGATGACTGACTTAAATTTAAAAATATATAAATTTGGTAAAGTATAATTTCTTGAAAATTGATTTTAAGAAATTTATATTACAAATAACTTTTGTTTACATATTATTATATAAAACAAAGTTCTTTATCCATTAAAAAAATATTTCCCATCAAAAAATAAATTACACTTTCTGAATGTAAACCGAAGGCTAACTTACCCTATTTAGGTTTTTAAACTATAATTTCTGAATTTTTTAAATATATCAAATTTCTAGACTATTTTTCAAATCAAAAAGTTACTTAATTTTAAATAAAATTTTTATATAAAAGAAGATTTTATATAAAGAGGTTTTATTAACTTTTTTTGTTATTGTTATCAGCAAATTAGTTTTTTGTTGTTGTTATCAACAAATCGAATTAACAACAAATAAATATTATTCATGTAAAATATGTGTAACAAGAAATAAATCAATTTTCTAATGAGCAAAATAGTACAGGTACAACAACACTACCTACACTGGGCCAGTAGGTGGGCAAAATGGGAAAAATTTTAGTTGTCCAATCTTGAAAACTTATTTAATTTTAGTATCTATATGTATTAGGAGAAATTTCTTGTTAGTTTATACTAAATTCTTTAGTTACCAGGACTCTTAGCATTTGAATATTGAAGTTAAAAAAAAAATTATATATAAGTAATTTCGGTGACATCAACGTTGTGTGATATTTCAATTACATCTACGTTTTTAAAACAAAAAATTAGTACATGTTATTCTAGAGTATTTAGAGATCAAAAAAATCAATGTGTGAAATAAATTTATCATAGCATGTTATCTCAGTTATACTTTGAAAATCACAGATTAAAAAAAAAAATCTTTAAGGAATTTATTTTTTGCCGCACTATAACAAATAATTGTCACAATTTGCCATGATGCTTCCATTAAGTTTCCATAGATTGCTTGTCCCCTTTAATCCCTGTTCAGATTTTATATTTGTTTTAACTTGGTTGCTGTGGTACTAAACTTTGCATAGCAACAACTCATTTCTACAAATTAAAGTTGTTTTAACAGTATTTTATTTGCGCTAAGTACACAATACAATACATTAAAATGATACTCACAATTCTAATGAGGTTAATTTTTTTGATTGCTATGGATACCTTACTTTGGATAGCACATCAACAACATATTTACGGTAGTTGTTAGTAATTTAATACTAATTTAATACTTACACTAACGCTAATTTAATTACTTTAAATTTTAATTACTAACACTTGTAGTAACTTTAACTGAGTTAACAACTTAATTAAAAGTTCTGCTAACAAGAATCCACACAGCATATATACTATAATATTAAACTTTTAAATCCAAAATATTTGTTATAAGATTTATTTTGATATGGTTTTATTAAACTTAGACATTCATAATTTTCTCCATAAAAACAATCTTAGTATTTCAAAACAAAATACTACTAAAGATATGAAGGGTTTAATTGTGAAACAATGACAAGCCACAAAAACAAATATTTGAGAAAAATGACTTTAAAGTTTAATTTAAATCATATTACCTATTATTCTCTCAAATTTATACATCATAAAAATACTAATGGATATTATATATTGGACAAAATAAATAAATATTTATGATTATAAAAATGATAATAGCTCATTTAAAAAAAAAGTGTGGCTTGTCATTGTTTCACAATAAGCCCTTCATAAATTGAAATTTATTCAGCCAAAATTTGCTGAATTTAAAGGCGTTGATTTTAGATACGCTGTTCAACGATTTGTTTACATGTATAAAAAAATGTAGAAATATTCAATTTAAATATTTAATGAATATTTAGTTGTCAGAAAAAAAGTCAATGAACCAACTGCAAAAACCTTAAAAATAGCAAGTATCTTGCTTAATTGAATCTCATTCATCCAATGAATTTTTTTTGCTGCTAGTAAAAAATTTAGAGATGAATCTATTGTTATTTCTGCCAAGAACATTTTAAATACTTCAAATACAGATAAAGCAATTAAATATTTAGCAGACGAAGCACTGATTTTAATAATTAGTGCCAGTCTGACAAAAGCCTCCTATCATTATAATTGATTATAAGCAGAGCCTCGGAGAAAGAATATGACATCTACTCCACTTACAATGATGCCAGGAATGCAAAATTGAAATATTAAACTGCAAATATAACAGTGGAGAACTATTCAGCTTTAGTTCCTTTAAAAGATTTAATGATTCATTCTTTGCAAAGAATCTGTGCAGTTCAGGAACCTGTGCTAAAGCACTTGATATTGAATGACAAAGCAATAAAGACAATGACACTCGCATGTAAGGCTGGTTTTGATGGTGCTACTGGCCAAAGCATTTATAAGTAAGTTTTATCAGAACCTGACATGAACAGAGATTTAAAGCGTGAAGAATCATTATTTGTTACTTGTCTAGTCCCATTGGATTTGACTGGATTTAACAACAGGATCAAAAAGGTGCCTATTTAGAGAAATCAAAAGTCATTATTCACAGCCAATTGTAGACCCATAAGGTTTGCATACAAAACGGAATCCAAGGAATTTGTGATTGAAGAAGATCAGTACATTAAAAGTGAGATAGAAAGCTTGGGTATGATTTTATTAGAGGTTTGCGGATCTCGTATTAAAGTGAATTGTATTATTGGATTTAAAATGACTGATGGGAAGGTTCAAATAGTATTATCTGAAAAAACTAACTCATACCTATGATGTTCAGTGTGTGGTTTCTCCAAAAAATATGAATAGTCTTGATATCCTTAATATAGATTATACTAACAGATAGCTCAAATATGGTCCAGTCTCCATGCATGGATTCGATTTTTTAAGATGATTTTGCACATTGTTAAAAAAAAAAGAAACAAGAAAATGGCAAGCAAGATCTAAAGAACACAAAAAAAGGCATCTGTAGTTGAACAAAAAATTTGATTTTATGAACAAAATAGGACTTACTTGATTTTCCTAAAAGTGGTGGTTCTGAAACAAGCAATGATGGCAATACCTTAAGGCGTGCTTTTGCAGCATATGAACAAACAGCTGAAGTTCTGGGTATTGATCAAAACCTTATATTCAGAGTTTACATTATCTTGGTAATGCTCTGTTTTGGATATGAAATAGACTGCTTATAATTCAAGGATTATTGTTTTGACAATGTTAGACTATATGTGTTCCTTTATCCATGGTATTACATGGCTCAATTTTTTTTAAAACATTATTTCCCTAAATGCTCAATTGTTATTCAATATAGGTAGGTCAAAAATCCAATAAAGTTTATTCAAAAATCAATTTACCACTTTGTAACTAAGGAAAGTATCTGGTAACTAAGCAATATAAGTATTCATAGCAACTAAATAAAGACAATTATCACTTTTATAAAAGGTGTGATCTCACATTGGTACTCATGCCAAATTTAGCGAATATAGCACTTGTAAAATATCTGCAAATAACAAAAATAGGTTGTTATTAAGCAAAATAAAGGTATTCATACACTGGGTTAAAGTTTCTTTATGGTATATACATCAGCAAAAGGTAAGTTTGCATTGAAAACCTATGGACTATTGACTAATTACTTTAGTTTTACATCATTTCAATACAAATTGGGGCTAATTAAAACTCCCATTGACCGTACATTTAAAATAAATAATACCTGGACAGGATTTCATAAAAATATTCACTCAACTAAAATCACTTTACTTAAGAATCAATATCCTAATAAACTAATAGATAATTCCTTAAAAAAATATTGGGATCTTAAACACTCTGAACCTTTTGAAAAACCTAAATATGAATGTAAATATTTTAAATTACCCTATATTGTTGAACGATCTTTAAACGCTCAAAACAAAATATCGGAGTTAATAAATCTGTTTTGCAAAGAGAAATTTATCATAAAATTGGCATTTACTAGTACTAAAATTCAACAGTTTTTTTCATTAAAAGGAAAATATTTCCAGAAATTTAAAATCTAACGTTAATAAATTTAATTGTGCAAACTGTAATGTTTGTTACATAGGGCGAACTGTCCGACACATTTCTCAACGTATTGATGAACATTTTAAGGAAGATAAAAAATCACATATATTTCAACATATTAAATTCAACATTAATTGTTTTAATAAAGCAACTGCAGAATGTTTTACCATTCTGGATTCTGCCAATAGGAAAACTAAATTAGAAATTAAAGAAAGTCTGTAAAATGGCAGAACCCTGAGTTAAGCAAACAAGTTAGGCACAGTGGTATTGAGTTGTTCTAATCTAACTTATATTAACATCCTGTCCTTTATTGTACATTACCTTTTGTGTAATGAATGTTAACTTTAAATTTGATTGTATTTTTATTATTTCCTTTGTATGTACATCAATAAATACGAATTTTTCTCAATACTAAATTTATTTTTTTAAAGAAATTTTTGCTGGATTGTTGTGACCAGCGTCTTCAGCTTAAAATGTCTTTTGTTTGTTTTTGTCCCTCATCTAAATTGATACCATTTTGTTGAGGGGCACATTGGTGGTACTGTATTTCAAGTGCTTCATGAACTTTCCTAACAAACTTTTTAGCATCAACTTTTAGAGTTCTGCAACTATCCCAGTTAATTTGTTGTGCGCAATGTCTCATGTGTGTGGCTAATGCAGATCGTTCTCTTTATTTCCTATTGTACTGTTTTCTTGTTGTTGTATGCGTGTTTTTATTTGCATTTTTGTTTCACCTATATACTTTTTGCTACAATGACATTTAATAAGGTCGACTGCTGGGTGGCTCTTCATTTGTAGTTTGGTTTTTTTCTTGATGTTAATATTGCCTCTAAGTTCAAGTTTGATTTGAAGACCGTTTTTTATCCTGCCTTCCTAAACACCTTACGTCATTTGGGAGACAATATTGGTACCCAAGGTAAAAGCGGTTTGAGGTAATGTAGGTCTCTGTGATTATTTTGATCATAATTCTTATAGATAATACAAACATACCTAATATGTTATCACTTTGAATTTTTTACTAAAAATATTTTAACAAATATAAAAATGGAGCTATCAATAATAAGTAATATTAGCCAAAAATTGCTGCAGGGGTTAGTTTTTGTAGTTAATTTCTCTCATTTTGGTCTATATCTATAGATATATATTTATATCTTATAATTAATATAGAAATCAGGGAGTGTGTATATCTTATATATATATATATATATAAGATATATATATATATATATATATATATAAAATATATATATACATATATATATACATATATATATACATATATATATTTATATATGTATTTACTTATATATATATGCATTTATATATATATATATATATATTTATATATAATATATGTATTTATTTATATATGCATTTATTTATATATATATGTATTTATTTATTTATTTATATATATATATATATATATATATATATATATATATATATATATATATATATATATGTCAGGTCATTGTCAATGTGTCATTTTTCAGACAAGATAATAAATATATATATATAAAACCAATGTATTAAAATATATCTTGTAAACATTGATGTTTATGTTAGTATCATAGCTTTGATAACGATATTTTTTTTTTTTTAGATTTTCCGAAAAAGCTAAATATGATGTAATCTAGTAATTAGTGAGGTTACTCGAAAGATAATAAGTTATATTGAGACCACACGTTTATGTTTTTTGTTTCTTTGTATATACCAATTCCTGTAGTGAACTATTAAAAGTAATATTTTAAACAAAGCACAATCTTCTTTACTTTAAGTTAGGGGCGCTCACACTATTTTTAGTAGGCCAGATTAAACCTCTTTTTCAAATGTGCGACCTTTTATCTCGTTTGTGTAAACCAGGTCTTGATTAAGAATCTCAAACAAAATTTACTTGATATTTTGTTGAAATGTTTTATTAACACAAAAATGTCGTAAATATCAAATCATCCTAAAAGACAGACACATTAAAATATATACGTTAGCATCATTTGGTGCATATTTCCTACATATATGTGACGTAGGCACTTGAAATCGGTTCTTGTTCTTTGCTTATAGTCTCTACGTCATATATACCAACTTCAACTAAATAATTAAATTAATTTATTATTTATTAGAGGTGATTTGACAATTTAAATCTGACTTTGTCTTTAACGAAGAATTATTAAATGTCCAATCCATTTCTACAAAAAGTGTAATCACGCATGCTTGTACTTTATACAAAAAGTGTGGGCACGTCTACTTACATTTCATTTATACAAAAAGTGTGAGCACACCTGCTTAAAGTTAATTTTTTTTCAAGTTGTTTTTACTGATTTTTATTTTTGCTAATTTGTTACAGTTATTTTTTTTATATTCCATTATAATTTATGAATATGTACTTATTGAAAATGTAAAGGAATTATTGCAAGTAAATAGAACATAGTGTAAAAAAGAGAAATTTCTTAAACCTTAAAAAGGAGATATCAAATAAACCGTGTGTTGTAAAAATTTGAAAAGCTTTTTTTTAGTTTTGCATCGATTTGTATCAATTTTTTTTTTGATTAAGTGAAAATTAATAATAATAAAAGATGTAAAATTTACGAGTTTTTCAGCGATCCCTTTTTTTTTCTTTCTTTTTTAGCGTCTAGTGTGCAAAAAAAATTTTAAATGATAAAAGATCAGATGCAATGATCTATTATCGGAATTTTATCATAATTGATGCTGGAACATAGTTTTCGCGGCAAGTTAGCGTGCAAAATTATCCTTTTCTTTTGGTATTACTTTTTTTCCAAGTAGGCTTTTCGTGAAGTAAAAGATATTTTTAAATACAAAAAAACTTTTAAATTAAATATGATGTATTTAAAAAAACTTTTTTTTTTCTTCCTTTTACTATTTATAAATTTAAGAATCAGAGGAAATAAACGAAAAATGAGTACACTTTTTTCTGGATGACTATGGTTTTCCTACAGATGCCGATGCATTATTTTAAAATTTTTAATTGTTTGTAAAGATTTTTTTATGTTTGCCACAAATTTATTTGTTAGCTCTTATGTCTTTATTAAATTATTGTTAAATAAGGTCTAGGAAAAACTTTAGATTCATTTGCTTTACTAAAAGTTGCTATTTGCTGATTTATTTCCGCCATTTTATATCTAAAAATCGTGCCTTACATTTTGATCGTTTAGAATTGAAAGCAATTTTTTATTAAAACAACATGAAACTGGATCATCAAAAATGAATATTGTAAAAGCAGCTTTTATCTATGCATAGTAGAACAAAAAATTTACAGTATTTACACAACTATCAGATCATTTTTTGCTAATTTTTAGCGTTAAGGTTTCAACATTTTGCTTTTTTTCAACATCTAACATTTTGAAAATTGCAAAATGATGGTTGTATAAAAAAATTTGAATCGACATATAAAGTCGATTCAAGAAATAGTAAAGTTGTTTCATTTGTGAAATCAAACTAACTTTTTTTTATTTTTTGGTAGAATTAAAGAAAAGCCACAAACAAAATTTTGTTTAAATATGTTCATCTAAAAAATATTAAAAACTATTATATAACAGATTTATAAATTAAAACTTTACAATTCACACACCATGACTACTAAATGAAGCAATCTTAAACGATTTAGAGAAGAATCAGTTAATTGTTGCAACTGAATGATGCAACTATACATCTAAAATTACTTGAAAGTCAAGATGTATATCATTGTATAAGACAGAAGCTTAAAAGCCATTAAAAAATTGTTTAAAATAAATAACAAAAGAAACCGTATTTTTTAGAAAAAGTGAATCAATTTTGGACAATTGTAAACGTGAAAAAATATATACGGTGACATTAGGTTTACTGGCTTTCTAAAATCGAATTAATATTAATAAATTCGAATTCACAGTTTTTTTATGAATTCGAAGATATGACTCTCCAAATGGTATGTATACGCGAGAGCAAAATAAAATCTTTATTCTTATTTACACAACTTTGTTAGAAATGTGTAAACAAGAATTGTAATTACTTTACTGTTAGGTGCTTAATACACAGGAAGGGACGTTTAATAATTTTCGGAAAATTTTTCCACCCAACGCATGTTTATTAAGAGGTTTAACTTTATTTAAATTTAAAAGTTAATGTCTCATGTTTTTCATATGTCGCGTTAATTAAAAAGTGAGAATTGTTAACTACAAAATATTTTATTTTAGAAATTATACAAAAAACAAACAAAAGTGAATTAAATGTACGTTGTTGTTAGTTTTATATATATATATATATATATATATATATATATATATATATATATATATATATATATATATATACATATACAGTATCGGACAAAACGAGTGCAACCATATAATGCTAATTTAGTTTCTTTATATAAAAGTGCTGCATTTTTTCAATTTAGAGAAATAACTATGTAACTGTTTAGAGACAAAGTTCTTCAAGTTTTATTCATCACAAAGTTCATTATTTGTACACGAAAATTAATAAATTAATCAAAAGTATTTAAAAAAGTTGATTTCCTTCTGGACAAAACAAGTGCAACTCGACAAAATGTTGATCAAGCTGTATTTCGCTATCAATATTTCGTGGCGAATCCTTTGTTGTCGATCACAGCCTTGCATCTTCGAGGCATAGATTCGATCAGGCGATCAATGAAACTTTGTGGAATCGCTGCCCAGGCCTTTTGGGTTTGTTCAAACAGTTGATCCTTATTATGAACACCTTCACGATTAATTCTGCGGTTGACGATCTCCCACAGGTTCTCGATTGGGTTGAGATCCGGAGATTGAGGCAGCCAATCCATCACCGATAGGTGTGTTTCGGATCGTTGCCTTGCTGAAAAACCCATTTTATTGGCATATTCCATTCAGCATGAGGTAACATAACATCTTTCAGGATATTTTTATACATGAAACGGTCCATTATTCCATCGTTTCGATGTATTGGACCTAGACCGTTAGCAGAAAAACACCCCTAGACCATTACATTGCCTCCACCATGCTTCACGGTCTTATGGCAGTAACGTAAATCGAGGCGTTTTCCGGCCGGTCGACGTACACGGCAAATGCCATCGCTCCCAATGATGTTGAACTTCGATTCATCACTGAACAGGACAGTTCGCCATTTCTGCACATTCCAGTCAATATGAGATGTAGCAAACAGGAGTCTTTTCTTCTGGTTTTTTAGTGAAATCAATTTTTACGCGTACCTATGACGCGAAAGGCGCGCGCATACGCGTGTAACTGTCTTTTACGCGCGTAAAATATAACCTAAGTAAAAAAATCGAATTCCTTGATCCAAAATACCATATAAAAGAATACCACATATTTTTTAACCTAAATATTTCTTGTGCCTAAGGCTCGTACTACTTACGCGTATACGCGTTAGAAACTTTTACGCGCACAATGACTGACTTAATTTAAAAAAACTAAATTCCGCAAACCAAAACATTTATTAATTAAAAAGAAAAACTGGTTCGAAAAAGATTTTAATATTATATAATATTAAAATATATTAAAAACAAAATAAATATTTATCTTATCTAATTTTTCTTTCAAGAAAACAAAAAAAGAAAACC
This sequence comes from Hydra vulgaris, assembly GCF_038396675.1. Taxonomy (NCBI): domain Eukaryota; kingdom Metazoa; phylum Cnidaria; class Hydrozoa; order Anthoathecata; family Hydridae; genus Hydra; species Hydra vulgaris. The sequence goes on from NC_088921.1 coordinate 33,607,495, forward strand.
TAATACTAATAAAAAGGCTTTATTTCATTATTACAGCATTAACAAAGATAAAACTTCAGGGGTAAGTGTTTTTTCATTTTCAACCTTGTATTTTTTAAAACAAGTGTTTGATATTACAGGATCACTTCTAATCAACAAGTATTGGTACTGGTTTTTCATAACATTCTTTCTAGATATCTTGGCTGTATGGTTTAATCTAGCTTTGCGAATTTCTTTATTTAGAGCCTCTTGTGACTCTTCAGAGAAGTAACTAATTGGCAGTTCTAATGCCTCAGATATCTGCACACCATGTTCCAAGAGTTTATGAACAGTTGGGGGAATCACATACCAGCAATAGTTTTTGAGTATAAGAGCTGTAGTTTCATAGCAATACTGGCCAAAACTTTCAGAGTTCAACTCATAACAGGAGCATACTGCTATTAGGATTGTCCTCAATCTAATAATTACACCCGTTATATCAGCGAAAGTTTCAGCATTTTCAAATGCTCTTCTGGCTGTGTTTCCATCGTTAGTGTTGCCAAAACTCTGTTTGGGCATATCAACTATAAGACTTAGCTCTTCTCTGAACCTCAGTTGAATGTTCGTTTTTTTACTTTTTACTAATGCTTTTTCAGCAGGGGATTTGGCAAAGTATTTTTTAATGTCTAATTTGTATCCTAAATGTAAAATATATTCAAAACATCTGATCCAGCAATGCAGAGTAGAAAGACCCAAAGATAAAGCTTTTTCATTGATTGGTTTAGATCTGATCAATGCTGGGTTATTAAGTTCACTGGGCTTAGCTCCGCAAACATTACATGATTGCGAGGACAGAGTGTTAGTGAGGGCATTAACCACTTTACCATCAAACATGGTTAAATCTAGTTTGAACTTAAATGTGATAGTCGTATCCGGTTTGCCTTCCTCTACTTCTAACTTTACTTCAAATTTGACTAGTCTATTTATTTCTGCTTTTAAAAGTTCATATTCATTTCTTATCAATTCTTCCGTTTCTTTTTGATATTGGAGATGGAGGGGTCTACAGTAATGTGTGCTAGAGGGCTTTTTATTTAACCATACATTTTTGTTCATGATGGTTAATTTAAGTGGAACAACAGCTGTCTGGAAAAGACTTTGTTCATTAACTTGGGCTTCACCAATATTTGTATCAATGTATTTTTGTTTATAGACACTTTGACTGGAGGCACCATCAAAACCACCTTTAAAATGAAGTAGACCTTTAAACCTCCCCCCAATTTCAGCAAACATTCTCATAGAGTCTTGGCATCCCGTAAAAGTTAATATCCTTGTCAGAGTATGATTAAACATACCCTGTAGAGAAGTTGAAGCAGATGTTTCTGTCACAATTAAACCCTCAGGATAACATTTGTGTCTCTCATTCTTAATTTCATGAAGTGAAGGATAAATATCTGCATTATGTATTATCGATGAATTTCTAATAAATTGATACTGTTCATCAGAAAGGTCACACTGAATTTTTAAGCTCAAGGCATCTTCGGTTTTCATTTTTATCGGAAAATTTATCTTTTTGATTTTATCTTTTTCAGAGTTTGTAGCACTTTTCACAAGATCAACGAAGTCTTTTTTGCTAGGATCTCTAGTGGCTTTTTCTATTCAAGCTAATGCTAATGCTTCAGCAGGATGTTCAGCCAATTTGGCAACCTTAAACAAGATAATATTTAATATTTAAGCTTTTAAACTATTTTTTTAACTGGGTTGAATTTAATTTATTTATTAATACCTTAGATCTTCTGCTTCTATCACCTAAATCTTCCCAGTTCTTGCACTTTCTACCTGAACCTGATGCAACATTTTTTTTTTGTTAACAGTAATATATTTGTTCAACCAAGTTCGCTCGTGTTCTAAAAGTCTAGAGAAGGTTCTTGCATACTTCCGCAACTTTGATCGGAATTTACATTTAAATATTATTAGAGTTTTCTTTAGATTTATCATTTCAGGTTTTTCAATACTTTCATAGTATAGACCCTCCAGTCTACAAAACTCACGTAGAAGAGCCTCGAGTAAGTTATCATGATTAATTCCTAACTCTTGAATTACAGGAACTAAATGTATTCTTTTCATGTTGAATGTAAGCAATGAAGTATTTTAAGTTATTTTATACACAAGTTTTAATTTTAAAACATGCACTATGCCATCAAACGTTGCATATATTGGTTTTTGAGGTTTGATAATTAGCACCATCTGCATGAGCATGAGTTTTTTTACTAATAGGAACTAAATGTATAATTTGTGTAATGAATGAAAGCAATTAACTAATATTCGCTACTTTATACGGCAAGTTTTAATTAAAAACGAAAAAAAAACACACAAAAAAACCGAAGTATTTGAAAGGTCTTATTTTAATTGGGACACGTTTGGGCAATTGATTTTTATTTTTTCTGCTTTCATATATACCTATTAATGGGAAAATATTAAAACTACCATGGAATCTAGTGGAATCGTTTAGCTTTTAAACTAAACTCATAATTAAACTAATTTAAAAAAATCAATTTATGACACATTTTTGAGACCTCAGTAATGAAAAACTTAAAACAAAATTTATTGTCAAAAATGTTGTTAGTAGTTGCCAAACATCTTAAACATATGACTTCAAATTAAATTTTGAACTGTTTTTACCCATGTCAATCTTAAAAGAGTGACACAAAAGCTAGATTTTTTTGAACGAGTTTTCCGATAAATAAAATAAATAAGTCTAGGAAAAAGGCGTATAAATTGGTGAAATCTTGAAAATTGTTCACAAAAAAGTTAATTATTGACTTTTAGTGGTATTTAGTAACATTATAATTAAATTAAATAATTTCCAGCAATACTTTTTTTATGGGGGGTTTTTCGCCGTTTTTTATGGATTTTGACTCACTGTGCGTCGTCTGATTGTTCGGTCTGATACAGGCAGCTCTATTTTGCTTTTGTATCTCGACTGATGATATCCAGGGATCCTTCTTGACGGATCTGACGATCATAGAATCATCTCTCTAGAAGTGGTGGAACGCGGTCTTCCACCTTTGTTATCTGCTGCCAACTTCCCCGTAGAACGATATTTGGAACATAGTCTTGATACGGTCCATTTTTTCACGCGATATTTATCACAAATACTTTTTTGTGACATTCCACTTACGTAATCGCCAATAATTTTCTTTTTTAGTTCCAATCCAAGACTGTCGAGAGCCATTTTTGCATTTGAAGTCATAAAAATAATAAAAATAAATAATCACGCTTCTCAAGGCTTGCCGTGTTACATTTACCTTGTGATGATACAATAATGCTCTGTGGAACACAACGTCTTGGTTGGATGTGGACTGTATTGATGTAATGAAACACTTGTTGTATTTCACTTCTTGTATTGATGTTCTTCAGTAAAACACTTTGATAAAACTCACTTCGATAAACTGTCTTGATAATACTGACTGATTGACTTCCATATACTGACTGAATTACATGTCGATTTACATGTCTCTTATATAGTAAAATGAACCTGTTCATGGAAGATTCTAGATGCTTCTTTTCGATGCTTCTGAATGCGTCTGGATACGTCTGGATGCTTCTGAATGTTTCTGGATATTTCTGGATGCTTCCAGATGCTTCTTCTGGAAACTTCTGGAAGCTTCTGCATGCTTCTAGAAACTTCTGGATACTTCCTTTAATTATTAAAAAACTTCCGTGACGTTGACACGGACGAAATTTTGCCTGTGTGCTGTCACCTGTCAGCTGATTGCTCATGTCATGGCATACTATGACTCCAGACTCCTGAACTGTTTGCTGTGGTAGTATAGTTCGTTTCGTTTTTAAGACATGTAAAATTAGGAACACTTTTTAGCATTGTTCGATGTTGGTTGCAAATGTTTTGTCCAATACTGTATATACATATAATAAAATTTATTTATTAAAATTTTATTTTGCCCCATTCAAATTAACGGAAGGATGGCGGACCTGTAGAATTTAAAAATTCATGAATTAAAACAATTGTGATTGCGCAAACATTTTTATAAATATAAAAAAAATCTAGTCTACATTTTCATTCTAATATATATTAAAAAACGAATTAAATATATTAAATAATTAAAAAAATAAAATTTTTAGGAGAAACATAATAATTCTATAACGAATGAGAATACAATTAAAAAAGGCGTTTTTGTTTGTGTGTTTTAAAAAATTAATAAATTACTTTTTAAAATCCCTATAAAATATATCGTATAAATAAAGCTAACTTAAATATCTTGCTATTTATGGCGTTTGGCGTTAAGATTCGTTGTCCTCGTGTAACTGTTCAAAGTGATTGCTCAAAGAACCATGACTTTCATCAACATTGTAACGTTTTTTAATGCTTGTCAAAGCCTTGATAAGTTTTGAATTTGTTTCTTCTAAAGTACTTATACGACGTTCTTGAAAATCTATATATCTATCTTTTGATTTTATTATATCTTCCATTTCTGTTTGATCGTTACGAAGCTTGTTTTCCATTACCATTAGACGATTAATAACTGTTTTCATTTCATTATCAGTCTCCTGTCTTTGTATTTTCATCTTTTCGTTTGTATGAATTAGTTTTTCCCTTAAGTGAAGAACAGTTTGTTCAAAATTTTTAGATTTATTTTTTAGTTCGATCTGAAGTTTTTGAATAAGCGAGTCTTTCTCTTTTAATTTATGTTGCAATAACTCGGTTTGGTCCTTAAATAAAACAACATTTTATCTTGTTACGTCGCAAAAACGCATAGCAAAAAATCGTAGTATAAATTCAAATCGTTTCTTACCGTTACGCTTTTATTATAACGTTCGACTTGACCGGGACTAGCCTTTCGTGGTAACGACATACCTACTGCTGACACTCGTCTGTCAGCTCCAGGTCCTTTTCCTGAACTATGGACGAAGCTTTTAAATAAATCATATTGGAAATAAAAACAATTTTATAAAGTTAAGATGTATGTATTTGGCATAAAATGTTTTTATGTGAAGGTGACATGCGCAAAAATGTTTATGAGACGCCTGAAAATACAAATTTAATAATAGGCAAACATCATGCTCCAAACACTTTCCTTAATACAACACAATAAACAACTAAAGAGTAAAGTTTGCAATATGTAAACAAACAATAACTGAGAAAAGACTTAGAAACAAGGATTATGATTAAAATAGGCTTAAAAACAAGAATGATTGTTTTAGTTGAATGTTATGACGTACTTATAAAATGTTTTAATATTAGAACACTAGAGTCTGAGACGTACAAATGAAAAAACAAGAGATTCTATTTCAAACAATAGGCCTTCTTTCTGATCAAATAATAATGGATATCAATATTATAATACCTTTCAGCTTCATTCTCTAGTAAAGTATCTTCTAAATTATCTCCTTCCACAAGAATACCTTCAAGAGACGATGATGTTTCCACCGATGAACAACTACAGCTCGAGTAACTAGATGAATAAATAGAAGTTAGTGAACAAGATTTTTCTATTATTCCTTCGTGCAGAATTTCACAAAACCCGTTTGAGTGTATTTGAGCGATTTCACGACTCTGCGCTACAATCATGGTATCTCGATTGAAATTATTGCGATCTATTTCCCTTTTTACTTCGTTAGGCGCCATTTGCGAGTACCTGCGTAAAACCTTTTCTCTTTGTTCTTCTTTAGCAAAGTTTAATGTATCACTACTGTAAAATATATCGTTTTGGGGTTCATATCGATTAAGGTCAGTCTGTTTATTATGTTTTCTACTAATATTGAGCGGCTCAGCTGGAGGTTGAGTTGTCGGTAAGTAACGCTTGTTTGCGCTATTTTCCGAAGTTAAATGACCACCAGAAACAACTGTTTCGACGCTACCTCGTCCACTCTCACTGATCGAAGAAAGTCGTGATCCACCAGAAAAATTAGAAACCCGAGACCCACGACTGATACTTAATCTGGAGTCACTGTTACTTGATCGCATCGAATCAACAGAACTCGTTGGAGATTTTTCAAGGTTTGGATCCACTGAGGATTTAGCATCACTAAATTTGTGTTCGCTTTTTAAATTTTGTAGAACAAGTTTACTACGGTCAAACGGTTCCTTTTGTTCAACTTTTTTTCGAGTTGCTAATGGAGACTTACTAAATGTAAATGAGGAAGTTTTTAAAGAATTCTGATCATTTGTTTTGAACTCGCTTGAACACGCCACATGCTTTTTAGAGCTTAGATTTCCTCCTTTAAGTTTATTGGTGAATCCATCGTTATTAGGGCTTTCGTGAGAATCTTTTTCTTTTCCTGGTACTCGCGATATCTCCCCAAACTTTCTGGTGTCTTGAGAAAATAAATTTATACGGTCTTTAACACTTCCTTCCTTTTTTTTGGTTTTTAAATAAGAATCATTTACAAGTTTTGGGTTTTTATACGAATTTCTCTCATTTCTTTTATGATTTTGCGAATCATCCTCTATTTTGTCAAACATTCGTTTTGATTCAGAAATATGAGAAACAACTTTTTTACTTACAGAAGCAAACTTCTCATTACTTTCGCAATTAATTTCTGCTGAAGGGTTTGACCAATTATTGCTTCTTTCATTCTTCAGCAATTCACTATTTGGTAAATAACTTTGACTAACAAAGGAAGAATCCGACACATAATCTTCTGTAAAACTAAAATTTGTATCGTCGTCGTAGCAAAGCTTGTCATTTATATTAGATTTTCTCTCCATGTTAGCTAACAGCGGCGAATTATCGCTACACAAATTTTCATTGCTTTCAATAACATTGTAATTTGATCTGTTATGATAGTCGTGTGACGTAAATCCATGTAAACCCGGAGCGCTTAAAGGTTGACCGCAAACTGAAGCAACTGTTTCAAATGGACGATGTAGCCGTAACTCTTCGGCGTTCGGAAAAGATTTATGAGCTTTCGTGATATCTTCGAGTATTGTTTTTAATTCGTTATACTTTTCATTATTATCTTCGTTAGTTTTTGAAATTTCGGCAACAAGAAGGTGGTAGGTAACAGATAATTCGCGCGCTAAATCAATTTGACCACAAAATGTATAAGTATCGCTACTATCATCAGATTTTGGTTCATTGGATATATTCTGCAAGAATAAATCCATATTAGAAATTTCTGATTCAACAAAGTCATTCAAAATTTTCATGTAACATTCTTTGCTACCGAACCGCGTAAAATTAGCGAGATTTTGAATAGTTTTTGCTATTAAGGTTAGTGTTCGAGCTACTTTTTCACTCGGGTACTCACTTATGAGCTGAAATAAGCTAGGCGACAATATAGCTGGACATAGGAAACGCAGAAAAAGTGATGCACTCACAATCTTTTTACTGATATTTAACTCCATGCTTTGACAGCGCTCACGCACAGTTGAAAATACTTTCTGTAGACTGATTGGAAAGAAATTTACAGAAAGCATTATATTTTTCCAAACATCTTCTACAAGTTTAATCAAATTTCGTTGATTACCGCTTAGTACTGCACTACTTAATGGTGTAATTTTTTGTGGATCAACTTCAGCATCTTCTTCGGATTCGTAAACAGACGAAATAAACGTACCCAGAGTTTCTTGTAAATACATTCTTCCAACCATTTTCATGTAAGTATCAATAGATTTAGTAGCTAACGAGTTTCCACGAAACATAAGATTTTCGTTTGGTGTGTTCTTTACTTCATTCATGATAACATCTACTAAAAAAGCGTGCGCCTCACCTGATGCATGAAGAATTTTAAGTAATGTTTGAGCCAGAATGTCTTTGGTTTTTAAACTAATAACTTTTTCTAAAGTGTTTGTCAAAACCATGTAATCAGTTCTTAAGAAATCGTGCAATTTCTTATAATAAGATATTGGCAAAACTACAGTGGCGCCGTACGTAAATTTAATTCGAATAAAAGGCTGTTCTATTTTGCTGTTTACTGAATTTTTTTGCTGAGTTTTAGGAGAAATGCCCGGCATAAAAACCGAAACCCATTTTTCAATTTCAATGTTCGTTTCTACGTTAAGAAGATCGATTACAGAAGAGCCTATAAATACACTTTTATCTGGTTTACGTTTCTTTTTTGTGTCACTCTCTCGGAATAAATTTATAGTTACTGATTCAGTTGGGGGCAGATCATTAAAACTAAACTGCTCACCCCAAAACAACATTTCATTCATACATTTTACGGAAGTTCTACAAAATAAAACTTTGTTTAACAACAATTCGCAATAATAACGTTTACGAATTGGAATCCCTTTTGCTTCTATTACCCAGACAGATAATGAGGTATCAAGACGAACGTTTTCATCGCGATTAATTTGAATTACTGAAGTCATGCTAAAGATACGAAGTTAAGTTTATTAGTAAACGCAAAACTAAACAAAAATACCCAAATAAAAAAAGTATTTCTATTTATGAAAACTATGTATATAAAGTAAACAGTTTTAAATTACTTAAACATGTTAGAAAATATAAATTTTGTAATATATATTACAAAAAATGAGGCTGAATAATTCTGTATCTAAAAAATCTGAACTATTTATTACATAGGGGTGTGTTGTAACAAAAGGACCCTGTGCTAAATGGGCCTTTTTAAAAATAAGACCTTAGCAATTAATTAAATGTATTTTAGTCGATGCAAATAACTCATTTTTACACAATATTTCTTTAGTATGTATAACTTTATTCGAAGTAAAACAATAGTTAAAGAAATGTTTTTGTAAGACAAGTATAATTTTTTAATTTTTTTGAGTTTTCAATTTAAAAAAATATTTTTAAGAAATTAATTCCATTAAGATTTTTATTAATATCATAGATGAATATTATGCTATTTGAATAATAATAAAATGAAAATTATCTGATAATTATCTGATTGTTTTAATTATATAGGTAACAAAAGCTTTTTGATTTTGATTTGAACCACCAAATATACTGAACGGGCTGGTCCATTTTCCGACAAAATCATTTATTGCATTTCACTTTGTTACTTTAAAAATAAATATAAAGCACTTGTTATTAAAAAACTAAATATAAAGTACTGGAGTTTATTATGTAAATGAGCTGTGAAAGTGTGAATATTAAGGTATTATAAAAAAAAAACTATAAACACTTAGAGCGGCATATTTTATGCTAAAAGCGAAGAAATAAATTAATAATTTTAATATATTATTCAATATTTAATACAATAATTTTATCTTTAATGCTGTGCATAATTTATATTCATTATAATTTATAACTTAGTTTATTTATATAGCTTATAATTATTCATCTAATTTATTGTTTTAAAATGCTCTTAATATACTTAAAAACCATTTAAAATATAACTACTCTAAAACAGCTAGACCATTTAGAAAACATTGATATTTTAAGTCCTTTTTTTTTGTCTTACTTCCTAATAAAATTCTTTTATGTCTTACTTCTAAACAAAAAAGTTTGTCATTAAACTTTACAAAACGAAACTTTTTCAAATGCATTCAAAAACTTTAAAGCCATCTATTAGTAAACCTGACCAACCCATACCACCATTTGTATAGTGAACATTATTTTCCAGTATAAAAATGTGTACATCTTTAATATATCACTTTTTATGATAACCCTTATAAGTTCTTAACTTACTATTAAAAAAAAAAAGGTTAAAACAATTTTTTCAGTGAATGATTTTGCTCTTTGATTAAGTTTATTTATGATACATTTAATTATAGTTATTTGTTGTTATGATACTACTTAATGCTTCTTGTTATGATACTACTTATTGCTTGTTGCTATGATACTACTTATTGCTTGTTGCTATGATACTACTTATTGCTTATAGTTATTTTGTTGCTATGATACTACTTATTGCTTGTTGTTATGATACTACTTATTGCTATTTTTTTTACAATTATAATTATTACTATTGTTAATGGTTCTGACTCCAACTGGTAGTAAGGTATCCAGAACGACAACTTTAAGTGAATTTTTAGGACTAAGACAACTTCATAGCATATTGCTTACGTAAATACACTTCCTGTGTAACCTCTTTGATCCAGGGAGATATAAAAATTTTTATTCCTTCTCATCGGTTCCAAGTCAAGCCTCATTATACTTTGTAATTTTCACCTTGTGCAACTGCAAAATCTAATTGTAATCATTTTTGATTACAATTAGAAATTTTTAAAAACATTGGAGTTAATTCTAGCAAGGTCTTTGAGTCTTTACTTAACAAATTTTCAATATCCATTTTTGAGTCTAATAACTTTTCGACAACCAATATGTTTTATGGCTGACTTACTGCAGCGACTGAAAGATTTATTATGCATTAGATGAAGGCGGCAACTTTTCTTCTGTCAACTGTTTCCTATTTCTTTGTTTTCTAGTAACGCCATGACTACTTTATATAACACAATAATTACATTTTATGTGTGAATATATATATATACACACATGAATATATAACTACAAATACATATAACTTTATATATATATTTGTGTGTATATATATATACATACATACATACATATATATACACACATATATATATATATATATATATATATTTATATATATATATATATATATATATATATATATATATATATATATATATATGTATACATATATATATATATATATACATATATATATATATACATATATATATATATATATATATATATATATATATATATATATATATATATATATATATATATATACACACACATTGTGATTGTATTTTTTAATTAAAACTTAATGTCTCAGTCTTTATAATTTTAAAGGAATATTTTACCTGTTAATGTGGCTACATTAGTACATTAGGGTACCAAAAAGGAAGCGGATATATAACTAATATAATAATATAGTGCCCCCTCCCTTACCTAATGGAACTAGTATAACAGTGCAGTATAGTGCCTGCTACAACTTAGAGAAGTAAATATATACAAAAACTTAATTTGATACCAACATCAAACTCTATACAACAACCTTGTTTACATACCTTGGTATTGTTTTTGAAATTAAATTTATATTAAAACTTCAACAAAATTTCATCAAGATATATGTCAATTAATACATTTGATGTTAAATCACCAATTACATGAACATCAAATTTGATAAAAACCTAAGGTTTCTCTGTTCATAACATTTTAAACGATAACAAGCCTTCATACTATATAAGCAATTTTGTTAAAATAGGCAGAAGCATCTAAATTTGATGAAAAAGACATTTAACATATTACAACAACTTAAATTTTTACCTAGTAAGCTTAGCTAAAAATAGATTTTAGTTTAAAGGAAAAAATGTATATATTATATAAACTATGTAAGTGTATTCTACAAATAGAGTGCTCAATGTTCTTAAAGAACAGAGCAATAATAAATTAGTAAAAACACTTATCTAATTTTTTTTTCACAAATGAACAAGAAGAAAAAAATTAGATAAGTAATTTTATAACTTATATTATATATATATATATATATATATATATATATATATATATATATATATATATATATATATATATATATATATATATATACATATACATATTTGATTTTATGTGCCACTTTAAATATTATTAAATTAAAATAATAACTTGTGCATGAAAGTGCACTTTATTATTACTTTTTAGTTTATTTATGATTAGTAACTTATTAAAGTTATTATTTTACATAACTATTTGTTATTATTAATCATACATTATTTTAAAAGTTTTGTAATGTTTTTTATTTAAGTGCCACAAAAAATAAAACTGCTCTACTGCATTTTGAAAATAAGCTCTTCATATATACACATATAATTAGCAAGACATTTATATAAAATTATTATATAGTGATAATAGTGGTTAATTTTTTTAAACAGTCAATATATGTTGATTAAAATAATAAACTTCACCTCGCACCGCAATAGTTTTTGTGGTAGTACTTTAAATAGTTGACTTAAACAAAACAATATTTTAATACTTTTTTTTTACCTTTTTATCCAACTGCTGCATTCTTCATGACTTGAACATGAAAAATATTTAGTATCAGTTGGTGTGATCACTTGAAAACAAAATGGACGAAGTAGAACACTATCATGTATAGGTCGCACTATTGACAATGCTGGGTCATTCAAACACATTACAGTTACTTGCCTCTAAAAAGTTAAAAAACGACAAATAAAGTTACAAAATTAAAAGAAACCTGCTTAAACATTATATTGTTATTTAACATTTAATAACCTGCTTAAACATTATTATTTAACAAGTTGTTTAGTATTCATATACAGCAGAATTTTGTATTATTTCACAATTTACAACTACATCTTATATTTTTGATATTGAATTTCACTAATCCATAATGTCCAAAATTAGGCATTGATTAGATCTTTTCAGATTCTGCACACACCTTTACCAAAAACAGTATCTGATAAAATTTTATTGTCTTTAACAGTTTATTTATTTTCTGTGCAAAACTCATTTGAATGCTTTAAAATTATGTTAAATGTTTTTGCAAAATTTAGTAGCGTACATATACTTCCATCCCTTTATAAAAATTGTAAAAAAAGTAAAAGAGTTTCGAAAAAATTTGTTGTACATGACTTTCTTTTAACAAAACCTTGCTGCTATCTTTTTAACATTAATTAAACACATTTTCAGTCATTTTATTATTGATTTGAAAAGCCAAAATGCTAAAACGTTTGTAAAATTAGGTTTCATTTAGTGATCAGCAAAATCTACCTTTAATAGCTAGGGTACTCAGCTAATAAGGAATTCCAGGATATCTTCAAAACATAATAAAGACATTGAGATCTTCAATTTTTTAGTGAATAATCAATGTATATAATTATCTTTTCTTTTTCTATATTATTATTATAAAAAATGAATAGGTTAATTTATTCCGGTTGTGTTAAAGTTGTTCATTCATATTAGCAACACACAAGGAAATTATCTTAATGTGCTCCAAGGATTTTATTCCCTAAAGCCTCTAAAAATGACTTATTGTAAATATCGAAGAGGTTAAATTCATTTTGTCTTATTGTCTAAATTTACTCTCGAGTCCTTAATAAATAGGAAGGGGAGACGTTTATTAAATTTTGGAAATTTTTCCCACTCACCCCAAGCTTAATAAACCCCTCCTTCCCCATTTTTTACTATTACTTGTTGCCAGCAAAAACTTTATATCTTGAAATTAAAAAAAAAAATCAAAACAATACTTTTAGTCACTGATAAAAACAAAAACTTTCAGTGTAAACAGGCTTTAAAAAATTGCCGACCTAGTAAATCTTGATTTATCAAAAATGAGTTGTTTTTTTACTTCTCACCAAAGTATAAAACTTATATCAACTTATTAAATCCTATTGAAATTATTATAAAACAGCAGTTAAAAAATATGCATTTGACCGCAAACCACACTAGAATTAAATAGTTTTAAGCGTGTCTTGTAAAAAATATTAATTCGGATTGATAAACTGAAACTTAAAAAAAAAATACTTATACACACCACTTGTATTAAGAACTCGAGAGTAACTGATTTTTGATTTTTTTTTAATGTTGCATTGCAATTTTTTTTAAATCATTGTAAATCATTATACTTGTATCTTGAGAACTGATGCAGTCTTATTACTATTCTTTGAAAATATATCTACTGCATAGTGTGTCTTTGATTCGTGCTTTTAACCAGTTGTATGAGAATCTAGGAAACACTTCCATGTTTGAAACACCAATATCTGTTCTACACTAATTACATTTTTTCTTATTTAGAATATTAAGTACAAAATTTTACCCAAAAGAATACTTTTTATTATTTAGCCATTTTAGCTGTTAGAAAATTAGATTTCTTTGTTTTAGGCATTATGTTAGTTATATTAATACATTTTCTAAGTAAAGAATAATAATAATAGAAAAACTAAACACTTTGTGCATTGCGAAAAAAACATAATTATCGAATGTAGTTTAAATCTATGTAATGATCAAATTTATAACTCAGTAAAGAACAAAATACAATAACATAATATTGACAAAATCAGAAAATACAATTTTAGAAAAAAGTGTTGTTTTTTTAAAACATTTATTATATAAGTATATATATTCAACAATTTTGCTTACATGTTAATATTTAAAAATTACTCACATCATCATCAAGGTAATAGTCAGATTCTGCTGACTTCCATGAGGATAATAACACACTAGAAGATTTAGGACTATTAAACAAAAAAATCACATAAAAGTCATTTTTAAAAGAATTTGATAAAAAAAATGTTATTAAACTTCAGTAAATTTTTTAAATTTAAATGAAGCTTTAAAAAAAAAAATTAATAACTAAAAACAAAAAAAAACCTGAAAAACAAAAATTAAACATTTACCTAGAAGATTCATTAGTTCTTTGTATTCCAACTTTTCCTACACTTCTTGATCGACTTAAAGCAAGCTTTCTTGAGATCTAAAAAAAAAAACCGTCTAAACTTTGACTTTCAATTAAAAAAAAAAAAAAAATCCTAAATAATTTTTGAATAAATAATAACGATTACAATAATAATGATGACAATAATGATGATGAGGAAAATCATATTAATGTATAGATAATTTACATTATTATTATTCCAAATACACATAATATATTCTTACAAATTGTTTGAAGCTACTATTGCTGGGTTGTGATTCTAGTCTTGGACGAAATGTTGAACTAGATCTTGGGGAATAATTTTCTAAACAAACAAAAAAATAACAACAAACAAGCAAAAATTATTTATTTTTTAAAAAAGTATTGTATTGAAAAATCTTGGATTAAAAATGTATCATGATTTAGAATCTTTCATTAAAAAAACCCTACCAGATCGAGGAGATAATACATCACTTCCACCAGGGCTCTTTAATGGACTATCAAGTGAAATCTCCTAAAACCATAACTTATAGTAAAACAAAGAACATAAATGAATACTTTTTAAACACTCTAAAGTTAAAACTGTTTATTATTATTTTATTATTTTCAATTATTTATTAATTATTCTACTGTGTTAATTAAAAATTGATCAAGTACCTCACACATAACTTTAAGAAAATTAAAAGCATACAGACTAGTAAACAAGATACTCTGGATAATAAAATTACTTGAAAGGTTAAAAACAGCAAGTCATACTAGGAGATGCCATATTAGACTGGTGAGGTTCCTCGGAGCTCAGTTCTCAGATCATTACTGTTTGTAATTTTTATAAGCGACTTGGCATCACAAATCATAAATAATCCATAACTTTTTGCAGATGATACAAAACTTATTGGAATTATCAAAGACAAAAACAATTCGATCAGTTCGTAAAACAATATCAACTTTATATCAAAATGGTGCTAAACATGGCAAATGTTTTTAAATGAGAGCAAATATAAAGGAATTTAGATTGATAAATAAAATAAAAAGTTTACCTATCAGGTAAATGGGCATCAATTATCAAAAGTAGAAGTTGAGAAAGACTTGGGAGTGATCATTAGCTCTGACTTAATATTGAGTCAGCCTAAAAACTCATTCGAATACCTTAACATTATCAGTTTAAGATGCTCTTCGTGTCAATGGCGAGACCACATCTGGAGTACGATGCTTCCATATGGTACTCAATTAAAATAAAAAATATCAAAGCAATTGAGGCAGTCCAAAGAAGGGTAACTAAACTAGTAAGAGAAGTTAGTGGTAAAACATAGGAGGATAGGATCCGCTGCCTTGGTCTAACAACACTGGAAGAAAGACAAATAAGAGGAAACTAAATATATTAATTCAAAATTAAAAATGGACTAAATAAAATAATCTTTTATTCAAGTTCAACCCAAAAAAATACAACCATAGCACAAGAAAAGAAACTTTCTAACCAGAGAACAAAACAAGTCTGATGTCCGGTACAACTTCTTTTTAAACAGGATAGTCAAAAGATGGAATTAACTGACAGTAAACTTTTAAAACTCAAAAATAGAAAACATTTATAAAAACAATTGTGACAAATTTACAAAAAATAAAAATATAAAACTACTATAAATGGTCTTTATAAAGTTATTTATTGACTTATTATTAAAAAAAAAAACTCATGACATTTAACAGTGTACTTTCTTGAAAACTGCTTTCCAACAAATATTTCTCATGACATTGTAGTTTGATATTAACAGTAATAAAAAAAACTTTTAAAATGTTACTAAAAATGTTACACCAGAAAAAAGCAGCTTTAAGCTCTGTAAAACAATATTTAACAAAAGTAAGAATTCTGTATGTCTGTGATTGTACTTATGTGTTAGATGAAAAGTGCTAAACCAATACAAATAAAAAGTTAAAAAAGTTAAAAATTTTAAATTAGTAATAAAAGTACTATTATGCCTTAATCAACAATAATTATAAATCTAATTACACTACACTTAAAATACTTTGAAATTATAATCAAAAAAAATTGAACATAATAAAGACTGCAAAATTATTTTCAGCAACAATATCAACGGTAAAAATATCTTTTATTAAAGTATGCATAACAAAGATTGACTGCTTTATGGACTAAATAGTAAACTGCACAGCCTATTTGGATAAAACTATACTGATATTGAGCAAATTTATCACGTAAAAAATTAAGGTAAAAATTTTTAAGATAAAGCAAAATATGTATATAAGTTTATATGTGTGTGTGAGTATTTTAGAGTTTTAGCTATAGACTGTAACAACAATTTTTTTTTTAATAAGCAGCCTCCAAATATTTCTATATAAACAATTGTTTTGATAAACACACCTGCTCTTCTGCACTTGAAATGGAAGAAATATACAAATATTTTGTGCTTGGTTCAAAACATACAGCTTTAAGCTTCCAAATAATATTTTCTGGATATAACTTACGAATGTTTTCTAAAAAATAAATAGAAAATAATTCATGACTAAAATGTTATACAAAAAAAATCAACAAAAAATCTAAGATTATTAAAAAGACTGACTTGAATATGATTGTTTAACTCCTTATATTATAAATATATTATAATAATTATTATATAAATAACTAAATTATATTATAAATCTTATATTAAGTAGCTCGATTTGTCTCCTAATGTCTGCAAAGTGTGAAAGGGGTCTGCAAGGAGCACATTTAAGCATGAGTGTATGAGTAAAAAAAAATTAAAAGTATCTATTTTACTTAATCACTTAATTACAATATAAATCACTTAGTTACAAAATAATATTTTGATTAACAACTTTTAAAAGTCTTCAAATTTTATTGCCTTAAATAAAAAAAATATGTAAAGCATTAAAAGTAGATATCTTAAAAAAAAGAATAACTATATCACTAAAGTAGTTAAATAAATATATATTACAATCTAAAAAAACAGCAATATGAAATTATTTTAAATATAAGTTGTTAGCTTGATTAACAAAGTTAAACATAACTTTAAATTTTCAGATTTTAAATTGTTTGGTGGGTATTTTAAAAAATTTATGACTAGAAAAATTGTAGCCATAAACCATATAAGTCAAATTTATGTGTTCTTATTCTTAACAAGAACAAAAATAAAATCATGTTCAGGTAGATTTAAAAAAAAAAACATACATAAAGGACAAATAGTAGATTACAAAAAGAGTATATCCTGAAATAAAATATTTACTTATTTAATTGCAATAACAAACATTTGGAAAAATTTGTATAAAATATCTTAAAGCAACATTCTTTTTTTTTTTTAATACCTAAAGCAATTTGTTCATGCTTAAAGTTTTTTGACTCTAAGGCAGTTTTTAGAATGCTTTCACATTCACAATTTTAATAAATCGCAAAATAAAAACTATTTAAATTATGTTATATTTTATAAAATCATAAAATTTATTTATTGTCATTAAATCGCTGAAATATTATAACTGTGATACAACCATAAACCTTTGGTTGATTGACAAAAAATTCAAAACCAGCTTCCTTAAAATAACCGACTAAAAAACACAACATCATTTGTAATAACATTTTTTTATACTTATAACTCCATTTACAAAAAAGAGCCTTAAAATCTCCAACTTTAAATACTTAATAACTTGAATGTTTAGGATGTTAGTGTGTTAATTTAGAAAAAAATTTCAAAACAATATTAAAACATAAAAATAAAAAAACCATTAGCATCAACAACAGAAAGCCATCCAGATAACTTTTTGTCGAGTGGGAAAACCTCCATACTGTAACAGATTATGCCCTATCCATTCTAAAGCAACATGTTAACTGATGATCATTTTATGTCATCATTAATATGAATTATTATATCTTCTTTTCCAGTTATCATTTTTTCTTGTTCTAAATTATTTAATAAAAAGTTTTTTTTAACATAAGCAACGAAACATATTTATAATTTGTGTTTATATTTAAAAAATATATATGTAAGAATTTTTGTTTTATTGTATTGTGTTTAAAATTATTAGTTAAGTTTAATACAAATGAATTAAATTAACTCTATGCAAATGAATGAATTAAATTAATTCTATGCTGTAAAACTTACATATATCCAATAATATACAGATTAAATTTGCGTAATCTACTATATAACCAAAGACATTAAGATTTTTTTATTTGTTTATTTATTAAAACCTTTGAAAGTTTTTAAATGGCATTTTATTGAACTTATGAAATTATATTAGAAAACTTATCAAAGACTTTATAAAGAACTCATAAAATATTTATTTTATAAATTAAAAATTGATAGTTTATTAGAAAAAGATTAAAAATCCACAAAATTCAAACAACTTATTTAAATAGAAATCAGAAAACAACAAACATACCAAAACAATGGATCAAATGGAGAAAAAGAATGGAAAAACTTTATCTTTTTAAAAAAATACATTTAACTTAAAAGATGAAATTATTATTGTTATTTATTTGTATGATATTTTTATTTACTTTGCATTTCTATATCAATACATTGAGCAGTTGTGTGCCAAAAAATTGTTGCTTATTGTTAGTATTATTACCATTATATTATTAATAATATGAGAGAGAGAGAGAGAGAGAGAGAGAGAGAGAGAGAGAGAGAGAGAGAGAGAGAGAGAGAGAGAGAGAGAGAGAGAGAGAGAGAGAGAGAGAGAGAGAGTCAAGTTCTTTTTATTTTTGTCATCTCTAATCGTCGTAATGTCATTTAATGGGTTATTTTACCTGATTTCAAACATTTTTCCGTTTTTTAAATTATAGTTGTTTTTATAGTACTTTTTTTTTGTACTTTACCGTTGAATAAAATACTAAAAATAGCTTTAAACTATAGACTATAGAAAGCCTATACTAAATTATAAAAATGATACAGTTTTATATATTTACAATAATATTTTTACGACTTTTTAAAAAAATTATTGACTAGTCAATAATTTTGTTTTTTTGAATTTAGAATTGGTCATAGTCGATATGACGAATTCTGAATAGTCTGTAATATTTATCACAAAGAAAATAACGACATCCCAATTTTTCAAAATCCATTTCTATTAATGTAAATTTTTATAAATACTATTTATATAAAATATATTTACGTATAAATTACTTTTAAATATTAAGAAACTTTTATGACAAATTTTTAAATTTGCTCGAAAAAGCGTGCAAAAAATAGTTTAATAGCTTTTATTTTTTGAGAGAAGGATTTTTTAAGCGTTGAAAATGTGTGTACAAAAGTATTGTCACAATTTTTCAAAAAGCATAATTATTTTAATCGGCGTAGACATCTCTTTGAAGTGTTTAAGACACCGTAGTTATTCACAATTAATTAATAATTAATTCTAAAAATTCATGCTTGGCAAATGAGATTGAAGTCTGAAAATAAAATATTTTTGTGAACACATTGTTCACAAAAATGTGAAGTGAGGGACAGTATATTGAAAACCATTGACATAGACAATATTTATCGACAATTTTTAAATTTCGAAAACGAAAAGCTTTTATTGTTTGACTATTGCTTGAAGTTTAACCCCCTCCCCACCCCTCTCCCCAACACTCACACAATTTGAGGAAGGGGGTTAAACTTTTTCACCCAGTCACCCTAATTAAAATGATAAGTGTGAACCGAAATTTTTCAGGTTTTAAACTATGATTTTTTGCAAAACATTCTTATTTGATACTGGTAAAATAAATTTTAAAAGACATCTTTAAAGAGTTTAATATATATATAATTAAAAAAAAAAACTTCTACTACGGATTTAATCTTTCTAAAAAATAAACAAAAATA
The DNA here is from genome assembly GCF_038396675.1 of Hydra vulgaris. Taxonomy (NCBI): domain Eukaryota; kingdom Metazoa; phylum Cnidaria; class Hydrozoa; order Anthoathecata; family Hydridae; genus Hydra; species Hydra vulgaris. Next base: position 33,627,600 of record NC_088921.1, read on the forward strand.
AAGAGTTATATCCATAGTAGAAGTTTTTTGTTTGTTTTTAATTATATACCGGTAACATATATTGGGAGTTAGCTTATCGATATCCAAAATAATATAAAACCCTAGGTAGTAAAATCATAAGACACAAGGCATTGAATACTAACAAGAAATACCGAAATTTTTATTTAAAACAATTACTTGTAAAAAACAAAACTAGTTACAGACTGCATCTGTTGTCGACATGCTTCTAAAACTAGTTTACAGACTGCAACATCTGTTGTCGACGTGCTTTAACATGCGTCATAAAAGAAGTACCGTTAAATAATTTAATATGCTCGGCAAAAAAAACTCACGTTTTTTTAACAATTGCAAATCGAATGTATTATGTCTATAATTTCCTCGATAGTTTTACATTATTAAACAAATACTAATAAATAAGCTTTTATACCAACTATAAGATCATTGAAGCAATATCGCACACTAATTATTTAAATGTTACATTTACTCTGAGTATGCATTCGAATGTTCTTTATACTTTAATTAACCAAATAATGAAAATATATTTTAAAAATTGTAAAAAATTTGTAAAACAATCTGTAGATGATTATTTATCTTTATAAACATCTAAGTTCAAAGAGACCGATGTTTTACTTAGACTAAACATTGTTTAATTTTTGACATCATATTGATATTTAAATTTTAAATATAGTTACTACTTTTTCATAAATGAACTTTTATCTTTAGAGAGGAGGGTCATAAAAACTTACTTGGCTCTATCTTTTTAAACGTATCTCATATGCTTTACTTTTTGTAAATAATGCCCAAAAATACAAATGTATTTACTCTAATTTTTATAAAATGTTATAGATTTAAGAAACTCTAAATCTAAAACAAATCAGATATAAAATTACTATGCAAATAATAAAACCAAAAAAAATATAGATACAATAAAATTAATAACAAATCTAAATATTTCAATAAAGTTATATCAAACAACGCAGATACAATAAAAATGATCAGAAGCCTGAACTTAATTTTTAAACAAACTTTATTTTTAACAGATATTTAAAGCATTTTCTTGCAATGGAAACATATTAATTGGGTTCCATATATTATAAGCAGGAGCGGATCCAGGCTGTAGCAAGTGTAGCAAATGCTACAATCAGTTTTTTTTCTCTTTTTTTTTTTTTTTTTTTAATTACATTTTTTTTTTTATGCGAAAGAGAAAAATAATTTAAATAAGATATGCAGGTTGCAAGAAATCAAAATGCGGCGCTTCAAAATTTTATTCAAAACTGTATCTGAGCCAAGTTGACTATTATATTATTATTATTATTTTATTAAACACCCTCTAAATGTGTTTACAAGGTGAAAATACATAAAAATAGTTTAAGATATATAAAGAGAGAATAAACTATATCACTTGGGAATGTTTTCTTCAAGAGTATTTTTGAAAATTGTTCGCTGTTTCTTTGCATTCCAACATTGAATTGCCTGTACTAAAATTTGATAAGTATCTTCAGGAATTATATTTTCTGAAATATTAATTTTCACTTTCTTTTTATCCTGAATTAAGTTTTTCATATTTATTTTATGGATCTTACATAATTCCTTTGTATCATCTAAAAATGAAAATTTTAATGAACAATAGTTATCTCCCGAACTTTAGAGAGTTTATATAGTTTTTGCTATACTTAGAGATATTAAAAAATGACTGCATTTAAATAGAGAGTCAACAATGCAAAAACTTAATAAACTTCCAAGTTTATTAAGTTTTTGCATTGTTGACTCTCTATTTTCACAGAGTTCCAGACCATGCGTTAGCGTCGGAACTGCTAAAGATGTATATAACTGAATAATTGAAGATGGATGTACAAACCGGATACCAGATTGAATCAGATTTTGCACTATTGTTTGGAAATTTGATACCCTATTGTTAATATTTGTTCTGTTGAGTGAGGCAAAAATAGATTTTTGTGTATCCCAAATAAAGCCTAGATGATTTAGTTTTTTATTTGGTATTATTTGATGGTCGTCTAGGGTTATCTTGCAATTAGTTAATTGTCTTTTTCCCGAAAGCAACAGTTCCGTTTTGACAGCATTGAGCTTTATGCCGTTTAAGTTATTGTAAATATTACACGTTGTAATCAGCCTTTCAAGACCAGATAGAGTGAAGTTTCCATGTATAGAAGTACCCACAACGTTATCATTTTTTATAGTTTCGAGTAACTTTTTCGGTGTATATGTTATATAGGTAGGGGGACAGAATGGATCCTTGTCTCACTTCTTGCTTAAGAGCAAATGAAACTGATTTGGAACCTAGGTAAGAGACAGATGCACTACTTTGTGGTATAAAGAAGATATAGTGTTGACTATTTGGAGAGGTAAGTTTTTATCAAATTAAAGTTTATCAAAGAGATGTCCCAGTTGCAGCTGTCAAAAGCTTTTTCAGCATCTAAAGAACATAAATAGGCGAATTATTGTTCTTGTAATGCTTAGTTGTTTCGCTTATAACAAATTCAGCATGCAAGGTCGAACTCTTACTATTGAAACCAAATTGAAGGGGATGTGTTTCTTTTATCTCAGGACTGATGAGTAAAATTAGGTATTCTAAAAGTTTCGTAAATATTGGAATATGATATGTAAATATCGTAAATATTGGAATATGTTATCCTATGTTACGGAAATATTTCATTCGGAAAAATTAAATGCTTTACTGAAAAACCCATGTTTTTCTTGGGTTTTGTCTCACGTACCCATAAATTTTTGAAAGAATGTCAAACATTTTGCAGCGTATCAACTTAAGTTGAGTTAAATAAAATGGCAAAACGACTGAAGCAACTGTAGCTAAAGTCAGTTTGTCATATTTTGAAACAACTCTATACATACCCCCGATAATTTTTTATATAATTAGGCTATTTACGTTCTTTTTATTAACATGGAAGTCTTACGTTGTGACTAAAAGTCATCAAGCGAGAACCTGTAGCAAAAAAAAAGTTGTGTAGCTAAGACAGAAATTCTGTAAAATATCCACTCTCCATTATTAAAACTTTTTTTTTGATAAAGTAAGGTAGCAAACATCAAAGGAAGAGGTTTTATAATTAAAGACTAAATTAAATAGTACCGTCTGTTGGTTTATAGATTTCCCTGAGACAAAGAGAAGAAAACACGTTGGATAGAACGTTTACCTAATGCGAGTTTTTAAACGTCTAGCAACACTTTATTATATGATCTGATAGACATCAAAACTACAAAAAGGTTCACCTAAAATGCACAATTTTCCTCTTAGATTGATTTTTAGTTCATTCTAAAATTGCAAGGAACCTTCTTCTACTTTTTTTTAATTTGGAAATTTCTACTAGGAAATTACTACTATTATTCTCTGTGACAAGGTGTATGTTACAAAAATCTTATTGTATTAGGAAGTTGCTGTTTTTGGAAAACCAATGATATAAATTCTTTTTCGAAAATGATTATAATATAGATATAAATTAATGTAATAAACATCTTTCCATGTTATTGACGCATTTCCGATCAAGATGGAAAGACTAGTATTTAGAGAATCTGCATGAATATTATAAATCTTCCAAAGTTAAAGGCTCAGCTTTAATTAAAAATTACGATACAGTTTTATTAGACAATTGCCATAGGAATTGTCTAATAAAACTGTGTCAAAGGAACTTTCTACTGCTTTTTTTTTAGCTTCTACTAAGAACGATTGTTCCCTTTGACAAGTTGTATGTTACAAAAATGTTATTGTATCAGGAAGTTGCTGTTTTGGGAAAACCATTGATATAAATTCTCTGATAGTCCTAAATTTCTTTTGAAAATGTTGTGAAAAGCTGTAAACATAAATTCCTAATTTTTATGTGATCAAATTCGTTTAACTTTAAAATCAGTAAGAAAGTCAAATAGCAAAGCGAAGGCAATTAAATGTGATAAAAATTAACTTTAACATTTAATGAAAAACCTTGGTTAACTGCAGATAGAACTCTTTTGTTGTTTGACTTTTGTCCACGTTATCTATTATCACATATATTTTAGGTTCAATAATGATCAAAAAGCTTCCTCAGAAATGTAAATGATAAACAAAAAAAGTTTGTTTTGGATTTTGGCGATATAGCATTATGCATGAAAAAAATCAGAAAATAGGTATAAAATATCAACGCATGTCACAAGGCATTTTGCAAATTATTCATGTGAAGAAATAATCTAGCTGATTAAAACGCTTTTGTTACAAATATGCTATGTTAGGAAAATTTGTTACAGAACTACTTGAAACAGAATTTAGAAATTTAAGAAAAGTATTGTAAGTCATTTTTTAGGTGTTCTTCGAAACCAAAGTCTCTTGTTTACATTAACATGTATTTTGTAATTATGAAACAAAGTTTCATATTTAACGAATATGAAACTTTGCCAGTGTAATGTTTTATTTTTTAAAATTTGGTCAATATCTAAAGTCATTTGAAATAGGTTTATTTACTATTTTTTATTTGATTTGAAACCTGTTTCTTTTTTTCATTATTTGACAAAAAGTTTATTGTAATGAAGTAATGAGGTATATTATTAAAAATATGAAAATATTTATAAATTGTTTTTATAGATTTATATAAATCGTTGAAGTGTCTATTTTAATTTTCAGATATTTTATAAGGTAAGCCATTAAATAAAGTATTTGTTTTAAAACAAATTTTGATTAAATAAAAAAATTGAATTTTAAACAAATTTTCTTCGAAAGAAGAAAGCAGTGGTAGGGGACCTCATGTATCACTACAAGCCACTGTACATCCAAGGCTGGCGCAAATGATGTGTAATTCCCTCCACCCATCCCCTATCAATGAATTTTATTTCATTATGTCTGCAAATTTAGCTCTTTTCAATCTGCAAATCGGCATATGTAGATCATATAGTGCAGTCGGCAAACTTGAACTTTTCGTACTGTCGGCAAATGTGAAAAGCGAGGACCTTTTTTTTTTTTAGACCAAAAAATATTTATAGCATTTTTGCTACAGTCAATAAAAATCCTGGATCCGCCCCTGATAAGTGTTAGCCATTTACACTAATAGAATGAATATTGAAAGAAAGAAAAAATAGGAGCCTGGTATGTTTTTGTATAACAGTGATCAAAAGCTATTTTAGTTAATGTTACTAGCTTTATATTTTATTTATTTAAACAGTCTTTTGTTTGTAAATTTTGTTTTTGTATGTTTTGTAAATTTTAATATGTTTTTGTATGTAAATCTTTGTAGATTTTTATCATCATTATCATTTTTAAAACGAAAACAGCAATAAAAAAAAATTAGTAGAAAAACTAGTTCTACGTAAAAGTGCGTTTAGTGGACCAAACTTAAGCGACAACATAGTTTAAATTTTTTTTAAGCGGCATTTTTGATTGTTTTTACATTTTGTGATATCAAGTTTGTTATCAAAACACGAAAGCATTTAAACGTCCTTCAGTAATTTCGTGTCTTTAATTTCGCCTAATATTTTAGTAAGGAATAATCTAATGATATGTGATAAACCCTAGTAATGTATAACTTTCTACCTTAAAAATTATATCTTACTTAGTGTATATCACACATCCTACCCTAAGGTAGAAACTTCTATCTTTTCTTTTAAGTGTGCTCTTTGCATTTTGCCCTTTTTCATCTTTAAAAAAAAAACCAAACTGAATTTTATCTCCGTTTTTTGAATGATAAATAAACTTCCTTATCTCACTCTCCATTATTAGATTGTTAACTCAAAGTTATAGTTATACTGCTAATTTAAATATTTAAATTAACTGCATCTAAATATTAAAATTCAAACTTAAAAGTATTTTTAAAATTAACAAACTTACCACATTTAAAGTTACACTGGTAAATATTTTCTAAAAATATCAAAGAAATATTTTGAACTTTTAAATATACAAATTTTGTGCATAAACATAAACGTGTATGTGTATAGAATGTAAACATTCTCATTTGTATATCCTTGTTGTGTAACTAAAATACTAAAATGAAGAACTTAAGAATAAAAGGACGTTTAACGAAGTTTTAAAACATAAACACTTGTAATCAGTGGCGTAGGAAGGTTTTTAAATGTTTGAAATAACCAACTTTTAAACAAAAAGAATATTACCCTTTTTTTTTACGTTCATATGTATGATGAAAAAATTCTTCACAAAAAAAGTTACTGTGATAGGAGAATGGGAGCAAAAAACCTTAAATTCCTAATCCCTCCCCCTCCCCTAAACGTGAGGGCAGTGAGTTGAATTATTTATTTTTTCATTAATATAAACTAGTTATGTATTCAAAAACAGATTTCAAATTTTATGATTAAATTATTCAGTGTTCAGTTTTCATGACCATGTAAAATTTGTAGCCCCCCCCCCCCACAAAAAAAAAAGAGGGGAGGGGGTTATTCTTTATATGGTCATAAAAACTGAACACTAAACAGGGGCGGATCTAGGATTTATTTCTCCTTTGGCATTTTTTTTTTGAAAAAATGACCGCCCCCCAAGCTCCATAACCAAATTCCTCCCAGATACCAAATAAATACTATCCCTCCTCCGTTAATTATTCGTAAACTCCCCTTCCCTATTCACTCGGATTCATATTTTTAAAAAGTTTCCATTTCCCAGGTGTCGGGGGCTACCAAAGCAATGCAACGCTCCCCCTATGGGACCACCCTATTTGCATAATTTGAAAAGATTTTTTTTGAAGTCATTGAGACTTGGCGAAGCATCCTTTTATAAAAATAAGAACGCAACTTCTTTAGTAATTTTAATTATAATAATCTTAGTGATGTTAAGATTAAAATCAGCGCTACCTTCAGCGCATCATATAGCATCAGCGCTAACAATGGTATTTTTTTATTTGCCGATTTTTAGCCAATTTTGAGGATTACTAATATCATTATTCACATATGACCAAAGATATTTTTCTACAGTCAAATAATGGATTTAATGGAACTTTAATTATTCTGCTTAAAAGAAACTATTTACCTTTTTAAACTATTCATTAAGTTGCAAAATGAAAAGAAAACCAAGAGCTTTATAATTAAAGACAATTTTTTAAATTAAATATAACAATAAATATTAAATATAACATATATATATATATATATATATATATATATATATATATATATATATATATATATATATATATATATATATATATATATATATACATATACATACATACATACATATATACAAGTAAAGTTTATACAAACTCTGAATCACTGAAGCGTTCGTGTTCTCACGAAAGGTTTAACTTACGATTACCATTTCTTTGCACTAAATTTTATATAATAACTTCTTGAGTATCTGGAACTGTCTCTATGTGTATACATCAATGCTAAACCATTCAAACGATCTCCAGACATAGTTGATCTTGACCAGGTTTTCAATCTGCGAAGATTTGAAATAGATCTTTCACAAGAACATGTTGTCACATGTGAAGTTGCTAATAACTGCAAACAAACAAAAATATTGGCAAAAGTTTTAATACATGAAATTGACTTTAGAGTATCAGACACATTGTTTGGAATGGGATAATTAGTGGTAGTCCAATATATCTCCCAAAGACCACACTCTGCTTCTAAAGCTAATGGATTTGGCAAATCTTCAGAAAAAAAATCTGAAAAAATCTTAAAGCTCTCCCTCCAATTATTTTTTACTGATGGACCATTTAGCAAAGAAATTATTTTATCAGGGATAATACTCAAGCCATGAAACAAAGTTATATTGTCATTGCAAAACCTATCAGAAAGAGCTAAATCTAAGTGATCAACTACAGGGATGGTTAAAACGCGTTTAAAATATTCTGATGTATTATCTGCTGGATGATTATCGCGGTGGATTTGCCTCCCAACAGCTCTTCTTCGACATTTATCAACCCCAATTTGTTCAGCAATAACTATGGCATCAAGATAACACATCATGAAAACTATCAATTTTGTTTTTAATAGTCGTAATTCTATTAGTCAAGCAAAAAATAAGATCTATACAGGTTTGAATATCTAAACTGCTAGATTGTAACATTTTAGTAACTACATGTGTTTCATCAAAAACAGCTCTAGTCACAACCAAAGAAACAATAAATTCAAAGGTGGTAATCAATTTAAATAAAGATGTAGCTGTTTGGGAGTATGCCCTAAACTTATTTCTGTCATTGCTTATGGCTTCAAGGAAATAAACTATTGGAACATACAACTCCTGAAATGTGTCTAATCCATCTATTCTTTCAAGCCACCTAGTTCGACAAACATTTCTTAGATTTTTGTTTTTTTTATCAGGACAGCGTTCTGAAACCATTGTCTCGAGGATAGAATTTCTTTTAATAGAAAGATTAAAATAATAAGAAACCTCTTTTATGTGGTTCATTGCATTACAGAGAAATTAGACTTCGCAAGAATTACACACAGCTAGATTCAATCGATGGCTAAAACAATGAGTGTATAAAGCCTTGTTGTTTAACTTTAAAATTTGTGCAGCAACTCCCTTTTTTGTTCCAGCTACAGCTCCAGCACCATCATAACCTTGGCCTTGACAATTAGTAATATCTAAACCTAGGGATGCAATGGTGTCTAAAATGTTAACAGATAATTTTTCCCCATCTAAACCATTGTCGTTGTGTATAAATTTAACAAAGTCTTCAACAATGTTATTACCACTGTCAACATAACGCAACACTAAAGACATTTGTGATTTGTTTGAAACATCAATGGCTTCATCTAAAAAATAGAAAAAAATTTGGCAGTCTTTATATTGGAAACAATTTTATCAGAAATTATCTCACCACAACAGCATATTATTTCATTCTGCATAGTTTTTGAAAGATATGATGCATTTTTCTTGTGGTTTTTAAGATGATTTTCTAATTCAGTATCACCGCCTCTAACACGATAATTAAGAATCTTCATGAAGTTTCCAACATTACAAGAGGTACTATATTGCCCAACTTCTGAGTGATACTGAGAGTCATCATTATGACCTCTTAGAGCAAGTCCTTGACGGCCACATGAAATAATAGTATCAATTATCGGCCCAAGTTTTTTTTTATTCTCAGATATCTCTGCAAGGGTGTTTTGATCTATGATATCATAAATAGGTTTTGTATCACCAGCAGCTTGCCTCATAACATCATTAAAAAGGCTCTGCTTTTGAGAATGCAAACCATTTATGTTCGGATCACAATGGCGTTTTAAGGCTGGGAAAGCATCATTAAAATTTTTCAGTGGTTCTTTAAACAACACTGAAACCTTGTAATTCTTTGTTGGAAAAACATCTCCAAATGATACACATGGTTAGCAAAATCCACCATTTAATTTTTTAGAATAACAAAGCCAAGAAAATGTCTCTAGCCATTTCATTGAAAACTTTCTATTGTTTTTGCCTTGTGGAAAATTGAAAGAATTATCAGGGATAAACGCATTCTTTACTAAATGAAGAATTTTTTGACAAAACAGCATTTTGTTACATTGTAACTCTCTTCGTTGTTCTTGAAAATTTGCAACATCAAACTCGTCAAAAGATTTATTAACAAAGTCAATTGAGCTTTCAACATTAGGTACAATCAAACATTTAATGGTATCACCACTGAAACTATCTTTGGCAGACAAATCTAATTCAGATGTTGTTGAAAGTTTAGTAGCTCCTTTAGAAGATAAAAAATTCAAAAACAGTTGCTTTTTTTCCTTTGTTGGAGTTTCATCAAATTTTATTAATTTGGCTGGCATCATAAAAGAAATAAAATTTCTTTTACGTGACTCTTTAAAATCATAAACATCAAGCGGTACAAAATGATTGGGTGTAAAAGCAAACCCTGATGGTAACATACCTATCCGACAGAACATTATATTTATTACTTTGTTTCTTATTGGCTTTAACTTGTTAACCCTTGGTTTTATTAATCTGTTAAATGAAAAAAAAAACCGATCAAGTCCAAATTCAGGATAATGACAAAAAATGTGTGAATTGACAACAGATGAAAGGCCTAAGATACACATAAAAGATGACCATTGATTTTCAAAGCAGTTATTAATTGCTTCGGACCGAACACATTGTTTATTTTTAGTGATATCTTGATCAACAACAATTTTAGACAACGTCATCTTTAAAATGATATCATAAGAAAAAAAATTATATTTACCACTGTTAATTATATCATTAAATATTGGATCTTTTGAATAAAAATCAGCATTAATAAACAATTCCATTGAGGTCAGAACCCTTAAAATATCAACTAATAAATTATTTCCTACAATAACTAATGATACTGAGCAGTAGAGACAGTTACCAGATGAAGATGATCTAAAATGAATTTAAAAACTTACTTTTACAATTAAAAATTACAATACTTACATATATATATGTGGCTTTAATATTACAGATTTCTTGATATATATATATATATATATATATATATATATATTATATATATATATATATATATATATATATATATATATCAGGAAATCCGTAATAATAAAGCCACAAAGTAGCTTATGCAATTGATTTATAGTTCAGATTGAAACATTAATTTATAATCTGTAAAATTAACTTATGCTTTGTTAGCAAAATATAAACAACATGCCGTGCATATTAAAACCTCTGATTAACTTAATGTAAAAAAAGCAGTATTGCTTTATTTACATTAAGTTATTTAATTTATAGTATAAGCAAATAATAACTTACAGAATAGGTACAAGTTTATTCGATTTTGCATTTTTGCTTAAGTATGCATTTGCGCAGATATTTCGCTTTAGATGAACTTGATTAATTAATAAATGCAAGTTTTCTTGAGTTAAAAAACATAGAGAATCAACTTCAAGGGACAACTTCTTGTTAATCTCCTCAAGAGTTACTATATCGCTTCTTTCTAAAGCAATTCGTACATTATCAAAAATATTAGACATCTTAATTTAGAAATTCCAAGAGCAAAAACCCTAACCTAATCTGACAGATTTATTTTTATTTCCTGACTATTTATGCCTAAATTATAACCCAATCGACCAAATTTTAATTTAAGCAACCATATTTTATTTATTTCCAGACTATTTATGTCTAAACTAAAACCCAACCGGCCAAATTTTAACCCGATCAGGCTAATTTTTATAATTTCCAGACTTTTTAAGCCTCAGAAAAGGCGAAATTTGTTTCGCCTTATGCATAAAAAAGCCACTCGCCTAATCATAGTTTTTAACACTATCGCTCATTTCCGCGGTTTGCAACCTTGTTGTTTGCCAACTTTGTGCAACCGTAAAGAATAAAAAATTCTGAAGTTTCAAAAATGTAAAGTAAGGTACACTTTAATTATAATACAATACTTAGGCGGCCGCCTAATCTGCCGTACTGTAGATCCGCCACTGGATTATATCAGCACTAAAATGTTTACAAGCAGTTCGTAGGGTTAAGATGGAATTAGTTTTTTCCAATGCTAGTATTGCACATTTCTAACCCTTCTAACCCTTCCCATTACTAATTGTAGTGTAGAAAGAGCATTTTCAATTATGGCAAGGCTTAAGAACGAACTCCATTCCTTAGTGTTATATGGTCGTTTAAATGCTTTTTGTTTAATGACAGTTGAAAGAACTCACCTACCAAATATAAATTTTGAAGATATATGGTAATATAATTGAGAAATTAGCAGTAAAAAAAATCTGTAAATAATAGGAATAAAAAATATTTTGTTTATGCATATATATTAAAGTATATATTGAAGAAATAAATATTTCATTAAATAAATTGATAAAATTATGCTTATCTATCATTTTTTAAGTTTTGGAAAGGAGCATAAAATGTTTTCCCAAGACCCCTCATAACCCAAGCCGGCTCTGTAGCCAAATGATAGGACTGATGGAAAAAGATTAAAAAAAATTATACCGTTAATAATATTCTATTGATAATGTTGAGTAAAAAATAAAACTGAATTGAAAAATCTATAAGGGAGAATCACTGCATAGTGGAGTTTCATCATTACTTTGATGCTTTGAGTATCATACCGATGCATAAAGCAGATTGAAGTCGTATGGGTACACTTGAAACTAAAAAAAAAAAAAAAAACGAGGTTCACTGAACAAAAAACAACAATTCACTAAACAAAGGTTCACAGAAACAATTTTAATTAAAACATTAAAAAAATTATTATTCTAAGTATTCGTTAAATCTTGTCTCCACTTTATTTCCGCAGCAGTCGGCGGCGGCAGCCTCTCAATAAATTTTTTGCAGCAAAATGTTCTTTCTTCTGCCTCCAGTGGCCTCCGCCATTTTATTGGCAGCTGCAGCCAGAGTTTTTTTTGGAGGCAAAATGTTTTGGAGGCTGATGCTAATAAAGAAGCGAAAACCATTGGTGGCTGCCACCAAAAAAAATTTTGGAACTAAAATTATTTGGAGGCTGTCTCCGATGACCTCTAACTCTCAGCTTGCTCCTTCCGCCTAATTTTGTTGCGAAAATATTTTGCTAAAAGTTTTGACAAATTACAACAACTAAAACAACAATAACAACAACAACATAAACAATAGCAATAACAACGATGATGACAACAACAACAACGACAACAACAACAAAGACAACAACAACAACAAAAATTCACAATCTATAAAACATTAAAAAATATTGACTTTATTTTTAAATGTTTAAATGTTCAAAAGTCTAAAACTTTTAAAAGTTTAAAAAAGTTGAAATTTAGTTCAAAAAGTTACATAAAGTTGAAATTGAGTGTTTAAAGGTTTTAATCAACGTTTCCGTTTTTACGTTTCCAATCAATAAAATGCCTACAGGCATTATGTGTATTATATATTCTCATTCAATATACGTTTACCCCACTGCACCTACCCCTATTTATGTCATTCAATGTATGTACAATACACTGCGACTACGTCTATATAAGTTGTATGTCTTAGATAGCGCGTAATTTTCGTCATTGCACTGTGTGTCAAAGTCTGGCAAGATCATACAAAAGGTTTCTCAAATTTTAAAATCTTAAAAATGTATAAGACTACATTAATTCACTTATTATATGAATTTTTTAAATAGATAAAACAATAAATAAATATAATTTTCAATAAACAACAGTTATAGAAAAAATGGTATTGCTAGCTCATAAGGTGACAATGAGCTACACTATCTTTGATTCAGAAACGCTTCGAATTTTATTTAATGCTAATTTTATTTGCTGCAGCCATTCAAAATGTTGAAAAAATTTTCTCGTCCATGGTTTGTTGTTTTTATTGTTCACTTTTTTAAATGTTCTGACCCTCACATTTATTAAGAATCTACTAATTTAATAAGAATTTACTTGGCAGTTGAGAATTTTTAATCTATTCGTTATATTCTGAATAGCTTTGATTCTGTCATCAGACCTAAAATAATGCTAGTATAAAGGCCATTTTAACATATACCATATTGAAAACCGCGAAAAAGACAATCCAAAGATGATGTCAATAAAAATGATTCTGTTATTTTTAAATCTCTCAAACTGTTGCCCCATATCTTATACCGTTTTCCCTGTTTAAAAATACTGCGGACTATTTTCCGACTTGCTCTATTGGATTTTATAATTATATTTCTGACCCTGCTGGTTATTAAGATCCCCCTTCCATTTATTTGGCAAGTGAGAGTATAAATTATTCGCTATACTTTGAACTGAACAGCTTAGATTTTCATCAGGAGTGCAAAAGTGCTAATATAAAAGCCATTTAAACATAAAGTTTCTATAACTAGTCCATTTATCATCTTATTCTATAGAGTAAGATGTTAAATAGATGCTAATTTTAATTGATAGTGAATAGTATTAATAACTATGCTACTTTGTGATTATATGCACATATAATCATAATATAATCATAATGTACTATGTATAGTTATACATAGTACATTACGTCATTTACAACAAGTTATAAGAATAATCTTTTTAAAAAAGTAACCTCTTTTATAAAGAAATTGTTTACGCGAGTTTAAGCTTTATGTAGATCTACATCAAGCTTAAACTCTCGTAAACAATTTCTGTGGAAAAAGGTTTCTTCTTTAAAAAGATTATTCTTATAACCCGTTGTAAATGACGTAAGGTACTATGTATAATATATTATGTAGTTTATATATATATATGCATATAATCACAATAAAAGCATAGTTATTATACCATTTACTATCAATTATGATTAGTTTAAAATTTTACGCACTTATAATTGAATGTAGTTGTGAATATGACGCTGTTTGTAAACTGTTAATTAAAATATTTACAGTATATTAATTATTTCATTCGCAAAAAAATGTATTTAGTCAACACTTTTAAACATTTTAAAGGTTTATTTCAAACTGATTATAAAAATCTTTTTTGTGATCAGGTTGTATTTTACCAATACTATTGAACCAATTGTATTGACCATGGACGTGTAAGAGACGTATAAGAGAGTATAAGAGAGTATAAGAGAGTCTCTTATACGTCCATGTATTGACATAATGTGGTCGCAAAATTCAATTTTACGCAGAGAGTAAAAATTTCATGACAATAAAAATTTAATACAAAGTTTATAGAAGTGAATAAAGTTTTTTGCCGGGGAGAAAAATTTAGTAGTAGTAAAAACCGTAGTAGCAAAATCTCATACTTCACCAGAATTTATATAGGTAGAAAAAATCTCCATAGAATATTATTTGGTTTGACTGAAGCGCGTTTTTCATTTCCAATTACGTTGCAAAAAAGATTCAGTATTAAAAACTTTTCATAAAAGTTTTTAATGTTGAGTCAAAGCCGACATCAAAATAAATTAATTTTACTAATTCTTAATAAATAGAGTAAAAGTACCGCAAACTGGACACTTTTCACAAAAAAGCTAAATAACTTTTTTAATATTGAGAATTTGTAGGATTTTTATTTCTGGAATATAGTTGTTTATTAGAGCAATTCTGCAGTATAAAAAAAAAATTCTAATTACAAGTTTCTATGGAAAACAAAATTTTATTTTTTTCAAAAGTGTCGGCTTTTTGGAAAAATGTCCCTAAAAGCGGACAGTTTCAAATTATATGAAAAAACATAGATAAATTGATCAATTAATATTTTTATTTTTATGCTAAATTATACACATAATAATAATACAAACAGAAAGAACTAGAAAAAAAAATAAATAAAAAAGCATAAGCAGGCTTGAGCCTGAAACGAAAATAAAAAATTTATAAACTAGGTTCTGCAACTTTTCGTGCAAAAAAATTCTTCGCCTTTTACATATCTTTTTGGTAGACAAGGTTCACAAAGCCATGAACTGCAACTTGATTTTTCACAAGTTTTCTATAAAACTTGCATCTCTGGCTTTTCATTTTCAAAAAACTTTGGACACTTTTTGTACTTTTTTTTGGCTTTTTTAGCACGAGTTTCTACTTCTGCTGCTGCAATTGCAACATCGGTTCGTTTTAAAAGCGTTGCTTTTTCTTCTTCTTCTCTTAACTGGTTTAGCCATGCTTCTTCTGTTAAAACTTGACCAGCCACTGTTCTGACGTTTTCAGGCTTTTTTTGCAGATGCTTTTAAGCATTATGGAATTGAAATTGCTTCAACAGAGCTCTTTCAAGACTAATTTTTACACGAGTTGCCAAATCTTCTTGAGAAGTTAAATTTAAAGTTGAAATTGAAGTTGGTATCGAAGGCGGAATTAAGGTTTGTGTTTGTTGAGCAGTTTGAGGCAAAGAACTAGGACTGCGTGGTGATTTTGTTACTGCTAATGATGTTATTAAGGTATTATTAAAAGTTTGACAAACTTGTAGTTTTGAAGAGTCAATATTATCTTGATTTGATGGAAAGAGCCCAGTGTTTTCAAAACCAGCAATAATTTGAGTAGGAGTATAAGCTTTGTTGCTTCTATACAACTGTGCAAGGAGACTTGGGAAAGTTTTTTCAGGACAAATTGCTAAAACCACTCTCAGCATTTTCCTAAAATATCACGCCAAACATCTTTGACATGGCAAAATACACCAACATCAAGAGGCTGCAGAGTGTGAGATGAATGGGTGGGATTAGATGAATGCAAATTAGTGTTACATTGTTTTCTTTACACTTTAAGGCTACACTTAATGACACGTGTGTGCTATGGTCATCCAAAAGTAAAATATGTTGACCACTAATATTTTGAACGTGAGGAATAAACATTTCATTAAGCCACTGCAAAAATTGATTACTTTCCATCCAACCAGATAGTGATGTTGTGTAAAGTATGTTTGATGGGGCTCCTTTAATCCAACAATCATCGTCGATTCTTTGATTTGTAAACAACAAAAGGCGGTAGAAGAAATCCGTCAGTATTAACACAATTAAGAACAGATTAGTTTATTTTTTCGTTATTTCCAGTTAATACTAATGCATGCTTTGCACCTCTTCTGGTAATTACTTTCGCATCGCCTTTGTCACCATTGAAACCAGTTTTATCACAATTCCACAAATGGATGGCTTTACTAAAACCAATTTTTTCTGTATCAAAATATTTGTTCAAAACATCAAAATAACGGGCAATAATTTCTGGCGTGTATGACCCTGCTCTCAAAGATGCGATGTTTGTAGCTGTTCTTCGCTTAGTTCTGAATGTCATCGAATCATAAAGCAGCCGTGGTGCAGTGGTTAGAGTTCTAGCTCAGAACCCAGAGGTCCCAGGTTCGACGACAGCTATAGCCGAACAAGCAACAATGGTACGGAAGGAGGCGTGAACTTCTTGTTAAATGCTCTCCCACGGTGATAAGACCGTAAGGACTTCCGGGAGCACCTAAAAAAATATGAAAAAAAAACATAAAAAAAATAAATCCTTTGTACCATTTGCGATCAGGCGTTCCATTTTTGAACAAACACGTTTCATCATTTTCAATTAAATAGTCTCTCACTAAACTTTAAACTTGATCTAATCGTCTACCAACGCCCCAATTGCCATGCATCTGAAGAAGGTGAAACAAGGTTAACTCAATAAAAGGGCTCGATTTTGTTGTATTGACGCTACCTACTACTAAAGCCTTATTTGATTTTCAGTCGGATAACGTTGATTTTGGTATACGGTAGAATGAGCGGCGGCTCTTAAACTCAACTCACCATTTTCAATCTTACCCAATGTGCTTTTTATTGTTTGCTCAGTGTAAGGCTTCTCGTTTGTTTTATTTTTAGCCATTTTAAGTTAAGTAAATTTAATTTTTTGTGTGCGGTTTAAGGTGAAAAGTAAAGAAAATCGTCATAACTTTTTAACGGAGTAAGATTTTGAAAATCTAAAACTATTTTTGGAATTAGCAGAAAATTCTCAACTATGACGAATGGGCGATAAAATATCAAATTTTGATCATAAACTGACAATTTAATTATGTATTATAAACCTTTTTTTTTCAAAATGAGTTTTTCGCATAGAAATGAATTTTCCAACATTCGTTTTAAAAACGAAACGACTGATTTATTCATAATTTTTTTTTTTTCAATTTCATTTGATTTTATTTGCATTTATTCGATAAACAACCACTCCTACAAAATTATTATTTTAACTAAATAGTCAAAACTTTTTCAATAAATCATATAAACCAAAACTTTGAAGTCAAATTTTAAATATTTGTTCCTATTTAATATTTAAATTTCTCGTTAACTTATAAACAAACGTGAAATTATTTTTCATTACATTCGGTGGGAGGCAAATATTTCCGCCTCCAACTTGGTAGCCGCAGTTAGCTGGGAGGCAGAAGCCACTAATGCAAAATAAACTCAAAAACATTTTGCCTCAAAAAAAAAACTGCTGCGGCAGAAAAGTAGAGGCGAGAATTTTTATGGGGTGACAGGAATAGTGTCAAAAAATGAACTTTAGAATATTGTCGAATATATTAAAAAGACCCAATGATGCAAAAAAAAAAAAAGGAATAGTGTCGCGAACGAATTTAATGAAAAGTGTCGAAAACAAAAAAAAGAAATAGTGTCGCAGATAGTAAAAACGGAATAGTGTCGCAAATAGTTGATTTTAGCAATTGCTTACTCGTTTTGCTTATCTTTATAGCATACGGATTTTACAGAAAAAACAAAGAAAAAACAAAGAATAATGAAAGAATAGATTGCTCCCAAACCCCAAACCCTCAGTTGATGTTCAGAAGTTGGAATTCAATTTCATCAAAACTTGAAATTCATAACTTCAAAACTTGAAATTCTGAACTTTAAAACTTGGAATTTAATCATTTAAAAGTTGAAAACTAGAGAAGATTACTTAAGTGATAGATTCAATTTATTGAAAGAAAAGATCGAATCAGATAAGCTGAAAAGAAGCGTGAACTAGTAGAGAAACTAAAGTATCAAGAAAATATCAAGAAGATTTTTTTTTTTCTCTTGCTCTCTCTGAGTATTTGTTATTTGAGACCACTTACTTGTTTTTTGGAAGTGTTAGCTTGTTTACTGATTTTTTATTTTATTTCAATTTTTATTTATTTTTCTTTCTAACTTTTTAACAACTTAAGTACTTATTGTTCTGGATTATTATAAGTGTATTTATATTTAGTGTACTACCTTTATATTCATTTATCATACTACTTCCATGATATCTTGGTATGTATATTGGCATGATATTGTTGCTTATGTGCTAAAATTACTCGTTTTTCTTTTTTAAGTACTGTTTATTGCTATTTTTTATTATAGTTATTGCTATATACTATTTGGTACTTTTTATTATAATTGTTGTTGTATTTAGTACTTTTTGTTGTATTTGTTGTACTGCTTGTATTACTTGCTTTGTTGTATTGTTTAAAACTTGCTTTGTTGTCTTGTTGTATTACTATTTTGTTGTATTTGTACGTAGTTGCTAATGTTTTATGTTATGTATTGTTGTATTACTATTTTGTTGTATGTGTACGTAGTTGCTAATGTTTTATGTTATGTATTATAGCTACTGTATTATTATCTCTCATCTCCTTCAGTTTATTCTACATTACTGTTTACAAGCTGTTTTTCATCTAACACTCCATTTTTTTCTAAAATTATAAATTACTAAATATAACCAAATTGTTTTAAAATCATAATACCTCACTATGCCATCTAAGACTATTCAATTTGGCTCTCATTCTGACCTTAAGCTTGACTAAACATTATTACACAAGAATACTAATTTACAATATTCTCTTGACACTACATCAAGTCCACGAAATTCAACTTCAGATCTAAATAATCCTCAAGATTCAATTAACTGTAAATACTATGACACCATAGATTTCAATAAAAAAATTAATCCTAATTCAGATCTTTATATTCATCTCAACATTGCTTCTTTACCATATCACATTGATGATCTCTGCAGCTTTATTAGCACTCCTAATACATTACCTTTGGCAATAGGTATTACTGAGTCAAATTTATATGTAAATGATTCAAATATAACAAGCATATCTATAAATGTTTTTAACATTGAGCATTGCCCCACTGAGGGTAAAAAAGAGGGTGTTCTTCTTTATCTAAACTCTAATTTAAACTACATAGTTCGCAACAACCTAAAGAAATTATAAAGCCTCACTTAAAAAATATAATAATTGGATGCATATATCGACATCCGTCTATGAATCAAGACGATTTCACTAATAATTATTTAACTCCACTATTAGATAAGCTAAATATTGAAAAAAAAAATTATTTTACTTATGGGGGATTTTAATATGGATATACTAAAATATAATGAATCAAATCCTCTATCTAGCTACCTTGACTCGCTTATTTCTTTTTCATTACATCCTGTTATTATTCTACCAACACGCATAACAGCTAAATCACAAACACTTATTGATAACATCTTTATAAACTTCAACTCACCTGACCAAATTTTTGGCAATCTTACTATTTCAATATCTGATCATATGGCTCAATTTATCTGCATTCCTAGAAAAACTAATCACCCTAAAAAAAGTATATCCTACAGGCGATGCTTCAAGAACTTTAACAAAAGTATACTTATCGAAGATGTTTCCAACATTAACTGGGCCCTATATATTAAAAAAGATGATGATGTAAATCAATCTATCAGTTTTCTTTTTAAGACATTTGAAAAAATATTAGATCAGCATGCTCCATACAAAAAACTAACTAAGCAGCAAATTAAATTTAAATCAAAACCATGGATCACCAATGGCATACTTAAATCTATTTCTATTAAAAACAAACTATATAAAAAACACGCAAAATGTAAAGATATTAAGTACTAAAAATGAACTGTTTTCTAAATTTAAGTTTTATAGAAACAGAATCAGCAATCTACTAAAAATTAGTAAAAAATCTTATTACACAACCTATTTTAGTAAAAACTTAAACAATATTAAGAATACTTGGAAAGGGGTAAAAGAAATCATTAATGTAAAACCTTCCTACTATAGTTCAACTCTCAAACTTAAATTAAAAGAAAATATTATCGCAGATCAAACTACTGTATCGAATATATTAAACAACTTTGTTGTTACTATCCAAAACAAACTTCAAAACAAAAACATACCTTCAACATCCAAATTTACTGCTTATATGAACTCTCCGAATTCTAATACGTTCTTTATTGATCCTGTCACAGAGAATGAAATCTCTAATCTTATTAAAACCACTCTTAAAACTGGAAAAAGCTTTGGTCCTAAAAGCCTTCTGACATTCCTTCTTAAACTTATTCCAGACATAATTTCTAAACCTCTCTCTAAAACTCATTTCAAAACGGTTTATCCCAGATGCTTTCAAAGTTGCTAAAGTCATTCCAATATTTAAGAAAGGTTCTACAATGGATATGTCTAACTATCGACCTATCTCTCTTCTTTCACACCTGAGTAAACTCTTCGAAAAAGCTATGCATACGAGGCTCTATGCATTTTTGAATAAATTTAAATGCCTTTACAAACACCAGTATGGGTTTCGTGCTAACTATTCCACGACTCACTCACTTATTAAAATTACTGAGTCAATTAGAAAAGCTCTTGATAATAAAAACTTTGCATGCGGTGTCTTTGTAGATCTACAAAAAGCCTTTGATACAATAGATCATTCTATTCTACTCAAGAAATTAGAATATTATAGAATCAGAGGAATACCTCTTAAATGGTTTACCTCCTATCTTCATAACAGATCTCAGTTTGTCTTAGTCGGTGACTCAAAATCTACTCAAATAAAATATCCAACGGTGTTCCTCAAGGTTCAGTATTAGGACCACTACTTTTTCTTCTTTATATTAATGACCTTAATAACTCAATTAAGTATGCAACTCCTTACCACTTTGCTGAAAATACTAACTTGCTCATTATCAACAAATCTTTAAAAAAAAATTAACAAATACATTAATCATGATCTTGCCAATTTAATTCAGTAGCTTCGCTCAAATAAGTTTTCCCTCAACTGTAACAAAACTGAACTGGACATATTCAAATCTAAAAAAACAAAAATCAATGAAAATTTAAACTTAGGATTAAGTGGCCAGAAAATCATTCATGTAAACTCAATCAAATATCTTGGAATTATAATTGATTCCAGCCTATCGTTTGTATCTCACCTCAAAGACTTAGCCTTAATATTGAGCAGATCAAATGGAATGCTTGCTAAAGTTCGCCATTGTATCAATCTGAAAACATTATTAAATATATATCATGCCATTTTTGGCTCGCATATACGATATGCTTGTCAAATATGGGGACAGTCTCAACGGCAAGAAGTTTTAAGGATATCTCATCTTCAAAACAAAACTTTAAAAATAATACATTTTCAGAATTACAAATCCAATCCTAATGTGCTTTATCTTACTTCTAAGATCCTTAAACTATGTGACCTTGTTCAATTCTTGAATTGCCAGTTTGTCTGGAGCAACCAACAGTAAAACCTACCTCTTACCTTCAACAATTTCTTCCCAAGAAATACAAATAACCGATACTATCTTCGATCAATTGATAACCTGAATCTTGCAGTCTTAAATCGTCGTTCTGTTACTTATGGATATAAGTCCATAAAAAACCAGCGTATAAAATCTTGGAATAACTTTCCTACGACCTAAAAGCTCTCCATTCAATCTATGTTTTTAAGAGTAACCTATTCCATTCCTTCCTAATCAAATACAGCTTATAAATCCAAAGATATGTGTATCTTTGTATATATATTTGTGATAAGCGCATGCGAATAAGTGTGAGTGTATATGTATGTATGTGTATATGTATACGTGGATGTGTATGTAAGTGTATGTAAGTATATATATATGTGTGTGTGTGTTTATATATGTGTCTATATATGTGTGTATGTAACATGTGTGTATGAACATAATTTTATATTCTGATATTTTCATAATTACTGTCGTGTGCAAGGCCGGATTAAGGGTCTTGGGTGCCGGGAGCCGAAAAATATTTGGGGCCCCATTCCTAAAATAGTGTATTTAAAAATGAATGCAAAAAACATAAGATACTTGCTTTCACATTTGCAAAATCAATTACAACATCTTGAAAATTTATATTTTTTAACAGTTTTTTCAATTGTCATTAAACAAAGAGCATTTAAACGATCATTCAACATTGTGGAACGGAGATCATTCTTAACTATTGTCATTTTTGAAAATGCTCTCTCTGCACTACAATTAGTAACGGGAAGAGTAAGAAAAATCCGATATGCGATGTCAACATTGGGAAAAACTGATTCTAACTTATTCCTACGTATTGCTTGTAAACATTCAAGTGCTGATATATTCTTCTCATTTGCCATGAACTTGGAAAACGGGATAATTTCATCAGGGAATTGCGTATCTAAGTCTGAAGGATAAATCGTACACAAGGATTTGGCAGCAGCAACAATGACAGGAACGGTCATGATCTGAAAACTAGTTAGAAAATCAAACTTTCTCTCTGCAGACTCGTAAGCAAAAAGCTTTTCTTTTAAGCACATTTTCAACTTGTCTATGATTGGGAAAAAATACTTGATTTTAAATTTTTCATTGTCACTAAGAACCTCTTCATTCTTGCTATTTTCACCAAACCCTAATTTGCGCGTCGTCTTTCTTTTATTTTCATGCTTGTACTGATTAGGAATAATGCTTGAGAACCTTTTAGCGTTTTCGTGAATGGTGAGAAAATTTTCACGAACTGACGTCACATATTCCAAAAGAGATTTAAGCAATCGAACACCAAGATCCAGATCTGCAGTTTTATCCTGAAGTTTCATATTAGTGGCATCAAACCGTAACATTATTCTGTGCCATAGCTCCGTCGTAAAAGCAACATCCAAAGTTTTCATTTTTTTTAAAAGTGCAGTGGCTTCGTTTTGTGTCTGACGTTTTTCATCCTAATCCAGAATATTTGAATCTAATGTCTCAAGGATATGAATATAACTTTAATGTAAAACTTAAGTAGAAATGGCTCTTGCTAACCACCTTGTCCCACTCAGGCTTTTAATGGTAACTTTCCTTTCCTTTCCAGCACCACCTACAAGACCTGAACAAACTATCTGCCATCTGTGAGTTAAAGAAGCACAGAAGTTATACAGCGATTGGAGAAACCCAAAGAAATCAGATGCAGCCTCACAGCTGTCAACAGCATTCACGCCAACTAAATTCAGAGAATGTCCTGCACAAGGAATAAATTCAATGTTTGGGTTCTCATTTTTCAGTAGTGCTGGCAGGCCTTTGTAATTTCCATGTTAAATGCATTGTCCACTGACCACGAGTATCTTTAATGTTTAAGCCAAGCTTATCTAATGTTTTCTTGACAGCATCTGCCATAACCTTTCCGCTATGTCCGCATGAAGATTCAAACCCAATAAATCTTTCTTCCACAAGAGCATCCTTGCTCACATATCGAATGATTATTGCAAGTTGGTCACAGTGTGAAGTGTCAGTTGATGAGTCAACAATCAGTGAAAAGTATTTAGCACTGGGAATTTCGCTGCTAATGGAATCCAGAGCTTTTTTTGCTTTTTTTATAACTTGTTGATGAAATGTATGAAGCATTTTCTCTGCCCTGGTTTCTTCGGCTTTCTAAGTGTTTAGCAAGGAATGGATCAAATTTTGCTAAGAACTCCAAGGCCCCGAGAAAACTTCCATTACTAAAGTCACCTATTTCTTCTGAATCACCTCTAAGAGCTAGACCTTGACTGCACAAAAACTTCAAGCATTCAACAACTCTTCTCAGAACTTCCCTCCAGTAACGCTTTTCATCCTCCAACTGCTGTTTTAAATGAATATCAATTTTTTCTTTTAATATAACTTTTCTAAAATAGCACTGGACTGCATCAGAATGCTGCTTGCTTTGTTCGTTTCTATGTATGAAACGCAGCCTATGCGCCAAGTTGTTGAATCCAGATCTGAAATTGTCGTCTGAATCTTGAAAAAGCTAGCAGAAGAAACAATATATTTTTCCTGTGGATGGTGAATAAATAAGCCTCTTTCAAATTTCACCATTTTTCAACTTAAAAGAAAAATAGATAAGAGAGCAGCACATTATTTTGGTGTTTTTCAAAACGATTTTGTCTTTTACATTTTGATCAAGAATTTCTTTTATAGAAATCCAGTAGCGATTGACATATTAACAAACTGGACTAAAACAAAAAACAACGGTGCAGCTTAAGTTAACGATTAAAGATAATACGTTTAATAATATTACTCATAACAAAAATAATATCAATAATAATAATAACAACAACAATAACAAAAGAAATAATAATAATGGTAATAGCAATAATAACAATGAAATTAATTATTTATTCCCTCCTCTAAATTCCAAGGTATTCTTACATTGTCATATGACACATTTTCTTGCTGCGCTGTTGAATTGGATAACACCGATACATTGTTCATTGAAGAATTATCTGTTACGTTCTGGAATTGTGAACTTTCTGCAGTTGGGTTTGATTCAGTTGACAAACATTGATCCTCCTCTAATGCTTTATCAGGAGATCGGAAAAAATTAGTCAATTTTGGGATTTTTTTTGATGTTGTTTGCTGTCTGTCACATTTTTTTTTCAGTTTGCGTTTTATATTTCCGCTTCGTTTTTTTCTGTACATTATTGTCCAATTATTGCAAAAATAATTGTAATCTTAATTTTTAATTCTTTAGTGGTTAAAAAAAGAAGTAAAAAACTAATATTTCAAAAAAGATATAAAATATTTAATACATATTTACCAATAAATATAAAAAAATAAAAAAACAAACTATTAATTTAAGTGATATTATTTGTTTTCAAATAAAAAAAAAAATTCAAATCAAAATGTCAATTCGCATTTCTTGATAAATAATTAAGCAGTTTAGCATTTAACTTGTATCAGTTTAATTCACTATTTCAAGTAAAAAAAGATAAAAATTGTTCGAACTTTTTTCCAATACAGTTCGAACGTGTTCTAGTTCGAACTTTTTTTAAAAAAGTTTAGAGTTTTTATTTTTAATTACATGAGAAACTAATGGAATTAATTTGATTAGAAATTATCAAAATTAATTTCCTTAGAAATTTATAAAATTAATTTAGAATGTCAAGTCATATATAATAAAAAAAATAATATAAACGTTAAAAATCAGCGGCCCCACTGATACCCTAAGTTTTGGGGGCCGGGCGCCTAGGCTCCCAGGAACCCGGGTTAATCCGGCATTGGTTGTGTTAGGTTTTTATATAACCAACGTTATTAATATATTTGATTATCTATTTGAGTTTATAAATCACAGTATAATATAAATCACATTAATAAAATATGATAATAAAATAAATCACATTAAATAAAAGGTGTATGTGTGTGACTAATACCCCGTTCATACTGACGATAAAACACGTTTTAATTGTCGTATTTTAAACGCGTTTTACATTTTACTATTCTCATCAAATTTAAAATTGGTTTTAATTAAAACACGCAACGTTAAAAGTTGTTTTAATAAAACAACGTCGCGAGGTTGTTTTAATTGCGTTTTATTACCCTGAACTGTTTTTAAATGGCGGAGGAAAAAGCTGTTGCTGAAGAAAAAGTTAAATCTAGAAAGAGAGCTAGACATTGGGATGATGAGGAAACAAAAATACTAATTAGTAAATGGTCAGAAGATAATATCCAAGAAAAGTTGAAGTCATGCACAAGGTTTTGTTTTGTTTTTTTCAGTTAAGTTGGATCAAATTGAAATAACTTGTTAAATAAAATCAAACCACTCGTTACTAAATAGTTTAAATAAATCACAAATAGACAAGAAGTGATTACGAATTACATTAATATTGAATAAACAAGGAAATGAATGTTTATAAATGTTATAATAGTTAGCACAATATATATATATATATATATATATATATATATATATATATATATATATATATATATATATATATATATATATATATATATATATATATATATATATATATATATAACTTCATATTTTTTGGATTTTAGAAAAGGAAAAATTTGTGAGGAAATTTTGCTATTCTTGCAAGCTTCTGGATATGAAGACAGAGATAAAGAGATGTGTAAAACAAGAATTCACACATTGACAAGTGCATATCGCAATTATATTGATAATAAACGAAATACAAGTGGGACTGGTCCTTCCAAAAAACCATCCTGCTTTGATGAAATTGATAAGGTTCTTAGTGACAAACCAACCACATTACCAACTTTTTTGAAAAGTTCCTCAGGCATGAATGTTATTATTGAAAAAACTGCAGAAGTGAATAATTTTAATAATTGTGTTAATGAGTTAGTAAACTGTGAACATATAGACATTGAAACTACTCCGTCAAGTTCTAAATCTGAAGAGTTGGTAAAAAAAGATAATAGTTTTTACTTTAAAAAATCCAAAAAGAAAAAATCAAGAAGTGAGGTAATGTTTGAACAATTAAATGCCACTGTTAATAAATTTATGACCTCTCAGGCTGATATTGATCATAAAGTTTTAGAAAGTATTTTAGAAAACCACAAACAAGAAGAATCATGTGTTATATTAAAAGTTCGTCAAGTTGAAGATTTATATTTTATTGAAATAGAACTTTCATTGGCAGATTTGACACTAGAAAAACTTACTTGCACAATAAAAGAGGAATTTTCAGTTCAAGAAAATGCATCTTTATTGATTACCAAGTTACCAAATGTACTTATCCGAAATGATAAGGATGTTAAACGTCTTAAAAGTGGGACTGAGATAGAGTTTTTAATTATGATTAAAAAAATGTGAAGCAATTTCTTTGTTTTGTTATTTTTTTCTCAAAATAAAATAAACCATGCCTTTTACAACATTGTTTGAAAAAAATCATTTACAACTAAACAGTTGTAAAATAATGTTTTTTTATGGAATTTCTAATAAACTCAGCTTTATTGTCAAGTTCAATGCAACTGTGGTTTAATATAGGGTTTACTAAGTCAATTTCTGTTTGTTCAATCCATTCATTTAAATACTTTTGCTTTGTCAAAGTACAGAAGTTATGTAGTATACAACATGTTGTAACAATATTGACTGTGTGTTCAACTGTTGTATCTAATCTCTTTAAAAGACATTGAAATCGACCTTTTAATCTTCCAAATCCATTCTCCACCACCACACGACATTTACTAAGAGAAACGTTAAACTTTGCTTCTTCTATACTAAGATTTCCACGATCTGAGTAAGGTTTCATAAGCCAATTTTTAAGGGGATATGCTGAATCACCAAGGATAAGAGGACCAATTTCAATATTATCAATTATTTTAGATAAGTTTGTAGGTAAAAAGGTTCTAGCCAGACACTCTTTATATAAGGGAGAATTTTTAAAAACCCTTGAATCGTGTGATTTGCCAGTCCACCCTACAAAAATATCTCTAAATAAATACTTGCTGTCTACCAATCCCTGTAAAATAATGGAGTGATATTCTTTTCTGTTTATATAGTCCTCTGAATTTTTATGAGGAGCCTTTATTCTTATGTGACATCCATCAACTGCTCCAACTACTTGTGGAAAACCATATAATTTTTCAAAACTTACTATAATCTCCATTGTTTCTTCCCTTGAGGGTAAGGAAATGTATTTCTTCATTAAGTTATCAACAAAATGTTTACAAATTCTGTGAACTATTGTACAAACAGTTGATTTTCCTAAGCCAAATAAATTGGCTATTGTTCGGTAATCTGCAGATCCACTTAAAAAGTAAAGTGTCACAGCTAACTTCATTTCTAAAGGCAAAGATTTACGAAAGTTAGTGCCTTGTATAGGCATAAAAGGTGAAACTTCCTTGCACAGATAATTAAAGGCTGCTTAGACATTCTTATGTTTTTTATCCAATCATCTTCGTTCCAACAGTTTACCATTGTTTCGTACCAAAAGCTTTGACTGCGAGGTTTAGTCCAAATTTTTCTGTAAACCGCAAAATTATAAGCAGTAATACAGTTTATCAGTATGTGCTGCAATTGCAGTCTTCTTTTTTTCCTTGATATGTACAATAATACTCGTAACTTCGAGATCAAGTTTTTCTTTGAGAGCGCCATTTTCGAACGTTAATATAAATACTAAAGAACGTTCAATCTGAACGCAAGAAAACTGAAAACATGTTTATTATAAAACTATGTTTACATTAAAACATGTTTATTTAAAACAGAATTTAGTGTGAACTGGGTATAATACTAAATTACTATTATTCTTTTTATGATAATTGTAATCATTTTTATTGCTGTCATTTTATTTTTATTATTATCATTATACTCTTATCATTGTATTGTTGTTATTGTTACTACTACCACTCTTATTATTACCATTATTAGTATTTTACTCCTTTAACTTTTAATGTTCGTTTTGTTACAGCTGTGGACGATTAATATTACTATTAGCATTAACAATATATTTAGTAGCTTTTATTTACAAGGTTTTTACTTAAGATTAGTACATGTACTATTTGTAAACTTCCGTGAATGTAACAACTGTTTCAGAATACATGAATTGATTGATTGATGTAGCGGTACTCCTTTGCGGCCGCAGGCTATAAGATAGTTGGTGTATGTACTGCCCTCGGCAGCAGGCTATTTCAGTATAACATCAGACATGTTATCTAAACTTACATTTATAGTTATTATTTTTTTATTTGTTTTACTAATCATTAAACTCATTTAGACTATTAATCCTTTTTTGTTTTGTTTTTGACACTATTCATTTGCGACACTAATCCTTTTTTTTGTTTTCGACACTATTCATTAAACTCCTTTGGGACATTATTCCTTTTTTATTTTCGATACTATTCATTAAATTCATTTGCGACATTATTCCTTATTCTGATATTTGGCAATCAATAATGTGACAATTTGAGACACTATTCCTTTTTTACATTTTCGACAATCATATTTACGACAATAAAAATTTGCGACAATCCAAATTTTGCGACACTATTCCGCCTCACCTTTTTTTGGCGTTTATCAATACTGCTTCCATGATTTAAAAAACTCACGCACAAGTCTCTTTTCAAGTCAGCCATTCAGGTTGCGCATATCTCGATACTGTACGTATTGCGGATTTGTACTGGTTTCAAAATATGCAACCGAGAAGTCAAAAGTACTTTTGGTCTATGCCAATTGACAACAGTTAAATTGTTAACTAATAAAAATTTGCTGTTTTTTTAAGTGTGAGGGTGGTGGTTGAAATTTTTTAAATAGCTCCCTTCTCATACATACATACATACATACATACATACATACATACATACATACACACATGCTAAGATATAAAAATATATATCTAAAAGCAGTAGCGTAGCGAAACGGAGGCCAAAAGGGGTCCCGGGCGCAGAAAAATCAAAAAGACTCGGAAAAAAAAAAAAAAGGAAAAAAACTCTTTGGCAAATTGTTTTAATAAACTTTTTCCAAAAAAAATAGATTTTTTACTACAAAAAAAGCATATTATGCTTATTATGGCCCCGGGTGCTACATAGCATTGCCTCACCACTGTCTAGAAATATGATTGTATTAATAACTTTTAATAAAATGTTTATAAATTGTTTGATCGAATCCAATATCTTACAAGCTCCCTAAAGAAACAATTTAAACCCATTGATTTTTTCCAACGTAATTTAACCACAAAGTGTTATTAATATAAAACAACTATGAAGGAGAACGTTAATTAGTCCTTAGAGACAGGAGAATGTTTGGAGAGCGAATAAAATTGGTTACCATCATTTTGCTTTGAAAGATATTATTAAAAAGGTAGATATATATATAATTTTTTTATAATAACTTTTATTAGAAATTTTAAACCTGTTAATATTA
The DNA here is from genome assembly GCF_038396675.1 of Hydra vulgaris. Classification (NCBI taxonomy): domain Eukaryota; kingdom Metazoa; phylum Cnidaria; class Hydrozoa; order Anthoathecata; family Hydridae; genus Hydra; species Hydra vulgaris. The sequence continues at coordinate 33,657,732 of NC_088921.1, forward strand.
TGCTGTAACTGTATTTTGAACCAGATTGCTGACTTAAACTGAAGAAAAAGACCTTATGTCGACATAAACTTTAATCATAATTAAAGTTGTTACTTTTATACATATCTTCTTAAAATGTCTGCTGACCAATTAGCAGCACAAGCAGCCGAGCAGTTGAGAATTCATGAAATCGCTGGTCGTCGATTAGATGCTGCTAAACATCAACAAGATGCTGCACTACAAGAAAAACTTGCATTGCGCTTAAAAAAAAAAGAGCAAAACGCTCAAGTTTTAAAAGAAGATCTAGAAAAATCAGAACTACTAGCTTCAGGAAAAGTAAGTTGTAGCTTTTATATAATGTTAGAGTCTTGTTAATATATATATGTATATATATATATATAATATATATATATATATATATATATATATATATATATATATATATATATATATATATATATATATATTATGTGTGTGTGTATGTGTGTGTGTGGATGTATATGTGTATGTATAAACAGTGCTAGCTTGTGAGTATTCTTTAGTTTGTGCAAAAAAAAAAAAAAATTGCTGCCCTAATTCTTAACTAACCTTTAAAAATGGCAATAGAAAAATAATCGGCTTAAATGAATGAAATTTTCATCTGTATAGTGTTGATTGGGCAGTTTATAAATTTTATACTTTTATAATAAAAAATCAACTATTTAAAATACTATATTTAAGTAAGGTTATATTCATACAAAATATACTGGAAGCAAAAATATAAAGAGTACCTCTCGGAATCTCAACAAAGAAACAATCCCTTTAACTAAAGAACAAATCGTTATTCAAAATTGAAAAAAAAAAAAAAAAAAAATAAACTCATATTAACTTCTGATATTTAGCATTAAACTTATCCAATATTGAATAAATTTTTATAAATGCAAAGAATAAAAGTATAATCAAATTTTTTAATTTGAAATAAAAGTATTGATAGCTCAAATCTTTATACAATTTTAAATTAAACAATTTTATTGTTTTGGAAGTAACACTCTTCTTGCTTTCTCAGCTCTGGAAGTGGCACTCTTCTGGCAATCTCAGCTCACTTATTATTAATGACTTAGTTATTTTGCTTTCAATAAGAATATTTGAGTTTGTTCAGTTTTTCTTGACTGATGTTTGATTGTAATTAGTTTTTGATCAACTTTAGTTTGGAAAAAGATCTTTGACTTTGACAAACAGTGACTGGAACTGTTAGCAAGATTCTCAATTTGATACAAGTATTAAGAAACATTTCTTGAAGATCATTGGTGAATATAAATATTAGAGTATCTAGCAACTTTTTTTCATCAGTTTTTCATCACAACAAACAAAGTTCAGCCATCAATTCTTCACCAGAAATATCCTTTTTGTCTTCGTTGTTTAAAATTTCTTCCAACAAATTACAATTATCTCTGAATATATATTCACTCATGTCTGAAATATTCGGAATTTCATATAAGAACTAAAATGGAGACATGGTTGTTCGAAAGTCTTTTTCACAGATTTAATAGCCCAACTGAAAAGTATATCAATAATTTTTTTTTTGAACTTTGATCTGGATTCCAAAATAGGAACTTGGTTTGCTTTAACTTTGTTGAAAAACTTTTTATTTTCCTGACTCTTTCGGTTTGGTTAATTTCAGATCGATAAATTTCATATTGATAAATTTAAATGTAAGATCCGAAGTTGTTACCAAAACTTGTGCTATGGTAATGTACTCATCTTATTATCTTATATATCAGTCTTATTGTAATGGATTCCAAATATGCTACAGCAGATTCAAGTGATTCTGTGGAATTTTTAATATTTGATGAACTTGACCGCCTAATTTTGTTTGTGTAGTTTATTTCATACAATATATCATTCCAAAAATGGATGTTCATTATCATTCAATGAAACCACCATTTTTGCCCTAATCCATGACCTTTAAAATTGAATTTTGTTTATATACCCATTTTAATTTATAACACAAACTACATCAAAAATATCAAGAAAATTTCAAAAATTTAAAAAACTCTGTGGTATTATCAATAATAATAAAATTTAAGAAATTTTCTTGTGTCAACCACTACTGAATTGTTACATTTTTCTATAACTAGATATTGTATGATATTTTCATGCTCTCGTTTGTAAAGAATTTAAAAGCATAAAATTTTTAATATAAATTTTTTATTTATTATTTTTAATAGTTTTTGTGAATATTTATAATAATAACTTTTATTATTATAAAATTCCGAATAATAATGCGTTTTGCTTGTGTTTCGGTTTATAT